>NC_091153.1:57290795-57475795 GCF_040958095.1 Procambarus clarkii
TAAATCCGCTCATTTATTTCAGTTGAATTTATAAATTTTTCTGGAGTAGTGGGTGTACCTCAGGAGTCCAGAGACGAGGGTTCGATCCCATTGTTCAGCTTCGATATTTTCTTAATTGGTTGTGTGTTTGTGAGGAGTTTTGTGGCCAGTCTCAGCCACCCACTGTCCCATAGCGAGCAATATCCAGCCCGATCTCTTGATTTGCCACAACGTAACAAATACAATGTGCTAACCTAACCAGAAACGCTCCAACCCAAACAACCCCTTAACCTTACCCACCGACGCATAGAAAAAGCGCATATTTGCGAGCCGCCACTTTTCATTATTCGTTGTAATTTGTACGATGGTGACCGTAATGATAATACTAAAACAATCACAAATTATTATTGTAAAAATAAGGTACATGAGTCTAACTGCCAGCGGCTGGCCTCCAGCCCCGGACGGACAGAGAGAGAGAGAGAGAGAGAGAGAGAGAGAGAGAGAGAGAGAGAGAGAGAGAGAGAGAGAGAGAGAGAGAGAGAGAGAGAGAGAGAGAGAGAGAGAGAGAGAGAGAGACAGACAGACAGACAGACAGACAGATAAACAATTTATTTTATAGATAATAGACTGGTAGTACCATCTGTGGCGGGTGGTTGGGTTATACAGTGACAAATTCACTGTTTCCTTACCTCGTTTTCTTGTCTTCGTTCATTTCATATTTTTGTGTCGTTTCTCTCAAGGTAAAGTGGCCGATTCATCATTTAAATTTCTTCATCTTTCAGAATTATGGAAATGAATGAAAACTGAGGAGAAAATTCCCAATCACGAGAGAAAATTTAAGGTTCCGTTTAAAAGTGGAGAGAAACGAGTGATGAGTGATGGTGAGGAAGTGAATAGTGAGTGTCGGGTGTTGTGAGTGCCTCCGACGTCGTCATGGTGGCCCTGGTCAGGCTGGCACCCCAGAGAGAGAGTATAGAGATGAACTAGCAGTTCCATCATTGACCCAAAGGTGGCAGGCAGTCCTGGCCTATACCACTAAATAAGTTATTCTGTATTGGCACGGAATTATTAAGTGTTAACGTGATGGATGGCAGCGGAGGGTGCCTGTCGTCCTGTCACTACTCGCCTCGGCGGAGAAGAAAATCCTCCTCGTTCTATACCTCCTACTCATCATCTTCTACCTCATCATCATGGTGCACGGGGGCGCCGAGGGTCGTGAGACGGGGGACCCGCCGCACCACCTGGGTGTACATGACAGTGTGGGTGGCCGGGGTCCTCGTCTACGTCAACGGTCTCACCGGGGACTTCGTGCACGACGACGTCAGCGCCATCAAAACAAACCCGGACGTGCTAGGAACTAACCCGCTGTCCCAGGTGTTCTGCAACGACTACTGGGGCAAGCCTCTGGTCGACCCGCGCTCCCACAAGTCGTATCGACCCTTCACCATTCTCACTTTCAGGTAGGTTTATCCCAGTCTCTTGTCTTCGGGACCGGTAAGTAGCGTACGAGGCCATTAGTCGATTATGAAGGATAATCGATGGGACTGAACCAGCACACCTGGACTCTCCCAGAACGCGCACTACCATATGGTCCAATGTGTAGTGCGTGTGTCTCTGGGGAGATCGGGGAGCCGGTTTGATCTTTCACCCTGGTGACTCTGTTCACCTAGCAGTATGTAGGTACCTGGGAGTTAGACAGCTGCTACGTGCTGCTTTCTGGGGCGTGTGTGTGTGTGTGTGTGTGTGTGTGTGTGTGTGTGTGTGTGTGTGTGTGTGTGTGTGTGTGTGTGGTGTGTGTGTGTGTGTGTGTGTGTGTGTGCGTGTAGGAGTATATGTAGTAGACATAATAGAGGAAAATAGATTGGTTAGAAAGCCGGGGTCCAAGAGCTAATAGCTCGATTCTGCAGGCCACAAATAGTAAATAAACCCACACACAACACTCTACATAGCTCTTCCAGCTTCTTGTCTTGCTCCTAGCTGTCACCACAACATTCACTGCTCCTGTAACCACAACATTCACTGCTCTTAGCTGTCACCACAACATTCACTGCTCTTAGCTGTCACCACAACGTTTCACGGCTCTTAGCTGTCACCACAACGTTCACGGCTCTTAGCTGTCACCACAACGTTCACGGCTCTTAGCTGTCACCACAACGTTCACCGCTCTTAGCTGTCACCACAACGTTTCACCGCTCTTAGCTGTCACCACAACATTCACTGCTCCTGTCACACACAACATTCACTGCTCCTGTCACCACAACATTCACTGCTCTTAGCTGTCACCACAACATTCACTGCTCTTAGCTGTCACCACAACATTCACTACTCCTACCTGTCACCACAACATTCACTACTCCTACCTGTCACCACAACATTCACTGCTCTTAGCTGTCACCACAACATTCACTGCTCTAGCTGTCCACCACAACATTCTCTGCTCCTGTCATCTCAACATTCACTGCTCCTACCTGTCACCAAAACATTCCACTGCTCTTACCTGTCACCCCAACATTCACTGCTCTTAGCTGTCACCCCAATATTCACTGCTCTTAGCTGTCACCCCAACATTCACTGCTCTTAGCTGTCACCACAACATTCACTGCTCCTGTCACCACAACATTCACTGCTCTTAGCTGTCACCACAACATTCACTACTCCTACCTGTCACCCCAACATTCACTGCTCCTACTTGTCACCACAACATTCACTGCTCCTACTTGTCACCACAACATTCACTACTCCTACATGTTACCACAACATTCACTGCTCCTACATGTCACCACAACATTCACTGCTCCTACATGTCACCACAACATTCACTGCTCCTACTTGTCACCACAACATTCACTACTCCTACATGTTACCACAACATTCACTGCTCAAAGCTGTCACCACAACATTCACTGCTCCTACATGTCACCACAACATTCACTGCTCCTACTTGTCACCACAACATTCACTGCTCCTACTTGTCACCACAACATTCACTACTCCTACATGTTACCACAACAATTCACTGCTCAAAGCTGTCACCACAACATTCACTGCTCCTACATGTCACCACAACATTCACTGCTCCTACTTGTCACCACAACATTCACTGCTCCTACTTGTCACCACAACATTCACTACTCCTACATGTCACCACAACTTTCACTGCTCCTACTTGTCACCACAACATTCACTGCTCCTACTTGTCACCACAACATTCACTGCTTCTACATGTTACCACAACATTCACTGCTCGTAGCTGTCACCACAACATTCACTGCTCCTACCTGTCACCACAACATTCACTGGTCCTACCTGTCACCACAACATTCACTGCTCCTACATGTCACCACAACATTCACTGGTCCTACCTGTCACCACAACATTCACTGCTCCTACCTGTCACCACAACCTTCACTGCTCCTACTTGTCACCACAACATTCACTGCTCCTACATGTCACCACAATATTCACTGCTCCTACTGTCACCACAACATTCACTGCTCCTACCTGTCACCACAACATTCACTGCTCCTACCTGTCACATTCCCACCCTGAAGCTATGTCTTCCCCACCCCAGCGTCTTCCTGCATATCTTATATCCCAAACTTTTTTACACTTGGCATATTCTATATGACCTTAAGAGCAGGTCATTAAGGCCTCGCCTGCTGTTGCTCCACACACCTGCCTCCAGTGTGCACGCTGTTGCTCCACACACCTGCCTCCAGTGTGCACGCTGTTGCTCCACACACCTGCCTCCAGTGTGCACGCTGTTGCTCCACACACCTGCCTCCAGTGTGCACGCTGTTGCTCCACACACCTGCCTCCAGTGTGCACGCTGTTGCTCCACACACCTGCCTCCAGTGTGCACGCTGTTGCTCCACACACCTGCCTCCAGTGTGCACGCTGTTGCTCCACACACCTGCCTCCAGTGTGCACGCTGTCTGCCTCCTCAGGTCCTGTGAGGTTCACATATATTTGGTTATCTCAGTCAGCAGCTACGCAAATGATAACTACACTTGCATTCAGAATTTCAAGTCAGCAATGGTACCATATAAGAATATATCTTGTTATATAACAGCGATAAAAATGTGTTAAGCGTGCATCTCATGTCTTGTTCTGTATAAACAATCATGGTATAGATTTTTTTTTACATAGGTGGGTACAGGAACAGGTAACTGTTAACTACTGTTAACAGACTTAAGAGCTTTCCCTTCCCGTTGTCCTGGGTAAGTCTTACTCACTACTTTTCCCTGGAACACGACCCCGCCATTCGGCTGATTGATTGATAAAGAATAAGCTACTTAAAAGGTGGCACGGGCATGAATAGCCCGTAAGTGGTGGCCCTTTTGAGCCATTAAGAGTATCAAGAGCTGATACTGGAGATCTGAAGAGGTGCGACTGCACCCTGCGTGACGGGAGATGACTCCCATGGTCATTCGGCTAAACAAGTACGCAATAACTGCTGGGTGAATAGGAATGAATAGTTAAGGATTTGAGCCCAGTCAATCCTCCTTTGGTAAACTTTTATATATTAGAAATCTAGAAAAATAAACGCCTGATATGATTCCAACATTAACTCCACAAACATATGTCATGCAACAAACAAAAAACCACTACCAAACCTAACCTAGGTCAAGCATAATATTATACATATATATATATATATATATATAATATATATATATATATATATATATATATATATATATATATATATATATATATATATATATTGAAACTATATTAGAGGTAATACTCCGTATCAAAACTTTGTTCCCCTTCAAGGCTTTATAATTGTTGTAATATCCTCGACTAGGTCTAATGCCTGTACAACTGGTCATGGGTCCCGCACACTCACTTCTGAACTGACATTATCACCTCTGAACCCGTATAATCGCTTCTGAGCCACAACCCGTCCTCAGACCAAGTCCATTCCATCCAGCGGTCGACACCAATGACGCATTCGGCAATTTTAACATGCTGTTCGTTCAAAATAGAAATTTTCTCAAATATAAATTAATATTATTATGTGTTAGCATATTGTGCATATTTAGCCACTGGTTAGGTTAGGTGTTTAGGTTCTGTTGGTGATTATTTGGATTTGTAGTACGTGGGTGAAGCATTTACCAACCCGTCCTTGACTCAAGTCTATTACATCCAGCGGTCGACCCCACAGACGCAATCATAAACTTTTATATGCTGTTCATTCAAAACGGGAATTTTCGCATATATAAATATATTATAATAAATTAGCATATTGTGCATATAGGCATAGGTTAGGTTAGATTAGGTAGTTAGGTAGGTTAGGTTAGATTAGGTTAGGTGTTTTAGGTTCTGTTGGCAATTATTTGTATTTGTAGTACGTGGGTGAAGCATTTATAGTGTTGTGGTTCGAACAAAATTCAAAAGCACTTATTCCATAAGTGTTCGAACGTCAGCAGTTGTGAGTCGTGTGTAAACCGCTTTTCATTCATAAACAGGGGGTTTGGCGGCTGCATGGAATCACTTTTGGGTCTTTGTTTGGAGGACGGACTGTGAGCCGGTACAATAGCTACTGAACCAGTACCATCACTTCTCGAAACCGGTACAATCGCTTTTGAACCGGTAGAATGGCTTTTGAACCGATACAGTCCCCTATGAAACCGGTACAATCACCTATGAACCGGTAGAGTCACCTATGAACAGGTACAGTCACCTATGAACCGATACAGTCACCTATGAACCGGTACAGTCACCTATGAACCGGTATAGTCACCTATGAACCGATACAGTCACCTATGAACCGGTACAGTCACCTATGAACCGGTACAGTCACCTATGAACTGGTACAGTCACCTATGAACCGGTACAGTCACCTCTGAATGGAGCGTGCACTTGTGCTGCCCCCCTCCCCCCCCCCCTTCCACCTGCACAGGAGCAGTGGAGCACACAACAGTTCCCCCCCCCCCTCTTAAATGCAGTACTTGTAACAACCATTTGATCAAACGTGGAGTCTGGCCCTAGCTTCGGTAGGGGACAGACGTGTTGCATCGGCGCTCCAGCAGTTGGTGTTGTTTGCCAGTTTCGGCCGGTTGGGGGCGGGTGTGTCTCTGCCCGCCTGTGCTGACGTGGCGTTACGATGTGGGTCCCTCTACCCCCTGTCGTCCGGGCTCAGTCTGTGGGACTAGAGTTCTCTGTGCGGGCTGGTTACCCGGAGATTGCACTAGCTTGTGAAATACTCTCTGTCCCTGTGTTTGAGATATATGGGGTGGAGTTGGTAACGGCCCGTAGGGCGATTGTGAAGTTCACAGAGGAGGTGGCATATCGCGATTTTCTCCGGCGTTACGAGGGGCGGACACTACCCCTGCCGGATGGTGCGGGCACTGTAACCCTCTCTGATAGAAGTGGTGCACTTACTTACATCAGTGTGCATGGGGCTCCCTTGGAGTTTCCAGAGGCTCTGCTACGGCGGTATTTCGGCCGGTTTGGCGCAGTAGTTAGTGTGAGGGTGAACGTGGTGTCTTCTAGTCCTCTTAAGGGTGTGAGGTCTAACATTCGCACCCTGGGCATGAGACTCCGGGCGGATATTCCGTCCTCTGTGCGCCTTATGGGGTACAACGTTCGGGTGTTTTACGCCCGCCAGCCGCGGACGTGTTATCGTTGTGGTCTTTTGGGCCATCAGGCTGCTGCCTGTTCTGCGCCTGCTGTTGCACCTGTGAATCTCTTCAGTGAGGAGGATTTTCCGCCCCTTCCTGTGGGGGATGATTCGGTGGGTGTGGACGTCTCTTCGGCTGAGGAGGTGCCCTCTGTATCAGCTGTTGCTCCGCCTGTTGCGCCCCCTGTTGTTGCCGCATCTCCTCCGGAGCTTGTGTCCTCGCCAAGTGCTCCGCCTGCTCCAGGCTGGTGTCCCTGAGCCTCTTCCGACTGCCGTTTGCTCGGACCCCTCGTCTTCCAGTTCTTCCTCTGCTGTGTCTGTCCCGGTCCCTGCACCCTCGCCGTCTGTTCCGGCTGTGCTGGGAGCTGAGGTGGAATTAGCGTTACCTCCTGTGCCTGGCCTGGTGCCCCGTGTGGTTGAGGATGCTGCCGTACTGCGGCGTGCGTCGGTTCGCCCGGCTAGTGCTGCGCGGGTCGCTGAGTCTGCCTCCGGGTCTGATGATGTGTGGCCCGAGCCTAAGCGTTCCCGGCGTTCTTCTTCTGCGTGGGCTGAAGTTGGCGACTTCGACGAGTGTCGTCCTTCCGTTGACGGTGGGGTGGTTCCGGATGTGGTGCACACTACGGTGGTGGCGGAGGTACAGTTGCCTGAGGATGCCGGTGCCGGCGTTTCGGCCTCCTCTCCTGGTCTGGTGTCCGAGGGTCCTGCTTCAGGTGAGTTGCCTGCGTGGGGTGGCTCCGGTTCTTCATGGGGAGTGGTTCCCCCTGCTGTGGTTGGTGATGAGCGGGGTGGCCTGGTGATGGTGTTGAGAAAGGATGCTCGCTCTGAGAGTTCTGTGGCCCCTTCCTCGTTACCCGTTTCCTCGGCAGCGGTCTTGCCGCCTCTTCCGTCTCCAGCAGTCTCTTCTGTGTCTCCTGCGGTATCCATGGAGGTGCTACAGTCTTGTCGTCCGGCCCCTGCTCCTATGTGTGCGACGGCGTGGATGTCTCGGCGGCCCTCGTCCGCTTCTCCAGTGTCGTCTGCTTCCTCGATGGGCGTGGATGGCGCTCCCCGGCCTCGTTATGCGACTTGCGTCAGTGACCTCGGGCGTTGGCCGATGCCGCCCGATATAGATGTTCCTGAGTTTATGATACCCCCTCTCCCGAGGGGGATCAAAAATCCTACTGACCTTGAAGATTTGGTCTGGGAGGCTTACAAGAAGAAGTATCCTTCCGCTGTTTTCCCGGAGAAGTACATTTCTCACGTTCTTCCTCGCAAATGATTTCTGTGTATTCTGTGTTTCCTGTTGTGTGCGGTGCGGATGGGGTGTGTGTGTGTGTGAGTGGGTGGGGTGGGTTTTGTTTCCCAGTTCCTGCGTGCTCCTGTGTATGTTGTAGGTTTTCTTTGTATGGCTGGTGGGTGGGTGTGCGGTTCCTGTGTATTTGTGTGTTTGGTTGTGGATGTCGTATGCGCTTGTGTATGTCATATTGTGTGCCCTTCAGGCTGTTTGCGAGTGCTCTTTGTTCGGTTGTGCCATTTTGTTTTGCCTTCCGTTTGTTATGGCGTGCTTTACCTGTTGTACGTGTTTGTTCTTTATGTTTTGTTTCGGATGTATTGTGATTGTACTGTTATGTTCCCTGTTGTGCCTTTGATGTATGTTTTGTTTTATGACGGTTTTGTTTTGTGATGTTACTGTGCTTGCTAGTTTGCCATTGTATTATACTTTGTGCCTTGTTGTATGCTGTATTTTTCTATGCCTTTATCGTGTTTGTGGTTTATTGTGAAATCCTGTCGGCCCTTCTGGCTGGTGGTCTATTGTTTTCTTTTGTTCTGTTCTGTATTCTGTGTTTTTATTGTATTTAAGTTGCATGCTTTGCATGTAAAAATAAAAATAAAAAAATAAAAAATTGATCAAACGTACAAAAATAGACCTGTTGCAAGCAACAATGTTGACGTTACGAACTATTCATTTTGTCGAGAACATGAAAGAAAGAGCCACAAAAGCAAACGTAAACTTGTCTAGGCCTAAATATGCATTAAACTAGGCCCAGGATTATTTATTTAGGCCTAAGACAGGTTAGTTCTTTAGTTACTTTTCAATGTCTAAATTATGTCAATGTTTATGTAATAATGCAGAATTCTGACTTTTTTGGGGGGGGACCAACAGTCCATTTTTTTGTAAGTTAACTATAAGAACAATTATTTTTGGAGGATAAACTGTATAATAATGTGGAATCAATGTCAGTTAGGGTTAAATAATATTTTGTGTAAATCACAGTATTTACACAAAAGTGTCGAGTGTGTTGAGGGATATCCCAAGTGTCGAGTGTGTTGAGGGGTATCAGAAGTGTCGAGTGTGTTGAGGAGTATCACAAGTGTCGAGTGTGCTGAGGGTATCCCAAGTGTCGAGTGTGTTGAGGGGTATCAGAAGTGTCGAGTGTGTTGAGGGGTATCAGAAGTGTCGAGTGTGTTGAGGGTATCACAAGTATCGAGTGTGTTGAGGGGTATCCCAAGTGTCGAGTGTGTTGAGGGGTATCCCAAGTGTCGAGTGTGTTGAGGGGTATCCCAAGTGTCGAGTGTGTTGAGGGGTATCACAAGTGTGAAGTGTGTTGAGGGTATCCCAAGTGTCGAGTGTGTTGAGGGGTATCCCAAGTGTCGAGTGTGTTGAGGGGTATCCCAAGTGTCGAGTGTGTTGAGGGGTATCCCAAGTGTCGAGTGTGTTGAGGGGTATCCCAAGTGTGAAGTGTGTTGAGGGTATCCCAAGTGTCGAGTGTGTTGAGGGGTATCCAAGTGTCGAGTGTGTTGAGGGGTATCACAAGTGTGAAGTGTGTTGAGGGTATCCCAAGTGTCGAGTGTGTTGAGGGTATCCCAAGTGTGAAGTGTGTTGAGGGGTATCCCAAGTGTGAAGTGTGTTGAGGGTATCACAAGTGTCGAGTGTGTTGAGGGTGTCCCGAGTGTCGAGTGTGTTGAGGGGTATCCCAAGTGTCGAGTGTGTTGAGGGGTATCCCAAGTGTCGAGTGTGTTGAAAGGTATCCCAAGTGTCGAGTATGTTGAGGGGTATCCCAAGTGTCGAGTATGTTGAGGGGTATCCCAAGTGTCGAGTGTGTTGAAAGGTATCCCAAGTGTCGAGTATGTTGAGGGGTATCCCAAGTGTCGAGTGTGTTGAGGGGTATCACAAGTGTCGAGTGTGTTGAGGGGTATCCCAAGTGTCGAGTGTGTTGAGGGGTATCCCAAGTGTCGAGTGTGTTGAGGGGTATCACAAGTGTCGAGTGTGTTGAGGGGTATCACAAGTGTCGAGTGTGTTGAGGGGTATCCCAAGTGTCGAGTATGTTGAGGGGTATCCCAAGTGTCGAGTGTGTAGAGGGGTATCCCAAGTGTCGAATGTGTTGAGGGGTATCCCAAGTGTCGAGTGTGTTGAGGGGTATCACAAGTGTCGAGTGTGTTGAGGGGTATCACAAGTGTCGAGTGTGTTGAGGGGTATCCCAAGTGTCGAGTGTGTTGAGGGTATCACAAGTGTGAAGTGTGTTGAGGGTATCCCAAGTGTCGAGTATGTTGAGGGGTATCCCAAGTGTCGAGTGTGTTGAGGGGTATCCCAAGTGTCGAATGTGTTGAGGGGTATCCCAAGTGTCGAGTGTGTTGAGGGTATCCCAAGTGTCGAGTGTGTTGAGGGGTATCACAAGTGTCGAGTGTGTTGAGGGGTATCCCAAGTGTCGAGTGTGTTGAGGGGTATCCCAAGTGTCGAATGTGTTGAGGGGTATCCCAAGTGTCGAGTGTGTTGAGGGGTATCACAAGTGTCGAGTGTGTTGAGGGGTATCACAAGTGTCGAGTGTGTTGAGGGGTATCCCAAGTGTCGAGTGTGTTGAGGGGTATCACAAGTGTCGAGTGTGTTGAGGGGTATCCCAAGTGTCGAGTGTGTTGAGGGGTATCACAAGTGTCGAGTATGTTGACAGGTATCACAAGTGTCGAGTGTGTTGAGGGGTATCCCAAGTGTCGAGTGTGTTGAGGGGTATCACAAGTGTCGAGTGTGTTGACAGGTATCACAAGTGTCGAGTATGTTGAGGGGTATCACAAGTGTCGAGTGTGTTGAGGGGTATCACAAGTGTCGAGTGTGTTGAGGGGTATCACAAGTGTCGAGTGTGTTGAGGGGTATCACAAGTGTCGAGTGTGAAGCTTCATAGTTAAATATCTTTATCTTCTACCTTAATTCATGACTGTTAATGAGTATTATATCATGATCTATGTCTCTGTATAAGTTGTTGAGTTCCCCTGCTCTGTGCAGTGTCCAACTTGGTACACTGTGTTCCACTATGTTCAGTGACTGGGCGGCACTGTTGAAACACGAAGCCTGTTCCACCTTATGGAGTGTGTTGATTCGTGTGGTACACAGCGCGTATGTCTGAACATGCTTCTGCTTAGCTGATGGATGGTTAAGGTTACTGGAGATAAACCGTTGTGTTGTTATATGACTGCAACCCTCACTCAATGGGATCATGGGATGATTGTATTAAAGTTTTATTTGATGAGATTGTGTTCGCTCTTGAAGTCTGTGTCACTGTTTGTGTGGGATTACCAATGATAAGTAATGGTAATGTCTTCTCACAGACATAATAACATAGGATAAGAACCTGCACTTGCATATATGTGAACTTTGTGTCAAGAATTTACACCAAGTCTTTAATTATCAGCGTTATGATTACAATTACGATATACAAGAACAGCAATGGTGCGTGTTCTTCGTGTTCGAGGTCTCCTTCAGTTTCTTCATCAACATTCTCTATTTGTAGTTTCTTCTGCACTGAGTGGTCAAGTATAAAGGCTTATCGGAAAAATCTGGAGAAGGATGGGGCAGGGTAATGGGTGAGGGGGTGGAAGGGACGAAGGAGTAGGGAAGGAATGGGGTTGAGTGGGGTTGTGGGAGGGGAGGTCAGAGAAAACTGTAAAGGGAAGGGGTAAAAAAAGAGGAATTCTGGACGTTCAGACAATAGCCCATTAGAGGAAGGTTGTGTGGGGGAGAATGGAGTAGAAAAGGGAAAAAGAAAGAGAGACAAAGAGCTCGAAAATAGGGGAAAGTTGCGTATTGGCAAAAGAGAGAGAGAGAGAGAGAGAGAGAGAGAGATAGAGAGAGAGATAGATAGAGAGATAGAGAGAGAGAGAGAGAGAGAGAGAGACAGACAGACAGACAGACAGACAGACAGACAGACAGACAGACAGACAGACAGACAGACAGACAGACAGACAGACAGACAGACAGACAGACAGACAGACAGACAGAGAGAGAGGGGAAGGAGATATGTGATGAACCTGGGAATGGGCCTTTTTTGTGTGAGATTTTATCTTTGCGAGTGTTGATGTGTCCTGCGTGTGTGACCTTACCTAATGATTCTTGCCTAATAGTGCTTGTAGGTCGGGAGGGTAAATAGTATCTCCGTCCTATTTAGATAGGACGGAGATACTAATCTAAACCGGTATCTTAGGTTTAGAATAGACACCGGAGATATCTATTCTAAACATCGATATGATAAGAATAAATGTTCTTATCATATCTATGATAAGAACATAGATATGATCTATTTGATGAAATAGAACATTTCATCCACTAGAAAAAACTCATAATTTCTCTGGATTTTATATTTGAAGTAGTGTATTGTCTTGCTTTATCTTCATATTATGTGTGTGTGTGTGTGTGTGTGTACTCACCTATTTGTACTCACCTTATTGTGCGTGCGGGGGTTGAGCTTTGGCTCTTTGGTCCCGCCTCTCAACTGTCAATCAACTGGTGTACAGATTCCTGAGCCTACTGGGCTCTATCATTTCTACATTTAAAACTGTGTATGGAGTCAGCCTCCACCACATCACTGCCTAATGCATTTCATCCGTTAACTACTCTGACACTGAAAAAGTTCCTTCTAACGTCTCTGTGGCTCATGTGGGTACTCAGTTTCCACCTGTGTCCCCTTGTTCGCGTCCCACCAGTGTTGAATAGTTTATCCTTGTTTACCCAGTCGATTCCTCTGAGGATTTTGTAGGTTGTGATCATGTCTCCCCTTACTCTTCTGTCTTCCAGTGTCGTAAGGTGCATTTCCCGCAGCCTTTCCTCGTAACTCATGCCTCTTAGTTCTGGGGCTAGTCTAGTGGCATACCTTCGGACTTTTTCCAGCTTCGTCTTGTGCTTGACAAGGTACGGGCTCCATGCTGGGGCCGCATGCTCCAGGATTGGTCTTACATATGTGGTGTACAAGATTCTGAATGATTCCTTACACAGGTTCCTGAACGCTGTTCTGATGTTAGCCAGCCTCGCATATGCCGCAGACGTTATTCTTTTTATGTGGGCTTCAGGAGACAGGTTTGGTGTGATATCAACTCCAAGATCTTTCTCTCTGTTCGTTTCATTAAGTACTTCATCTCCTATTCTGTATCCTGTGTTTGGCCTCCTATTTCCACCACCTAGTTTCATTACTTTGCATTTACTCGTGTTGAACTTCAACAGCCATTTGTTGGACCATTCACTCAGTCTGTCTAGGTCATCTTGTAGCCTCCTACTATCGTCCTCAGTTTCAATCCTCCTCATAATTTTTGCATCATCGGCAAACATTGAGAGAAACGATTCTATACCCTCTGGAAGATCATTTACATATATCAGAAACAGTATAGGTCCAAGGACTGACCCCTGCGGTACTCCACTCGTAACGTCTCGCCAATCTGAGACCTCACCCCTCACACTGACTCGTTGTCTCCTGTTACTTAGGTACTCCTGTATCCAACGGAGTACCTTCCCTTTCACTCCAGCCTGCATCTCCAGTTTTTTCACTAGCCTCTTGTGTGGCACTGTGTCAAAGGCTTTCTGACAATCCAAAAATATGCAGTCTGCCCACCCTTCTCTTTCTTGCCTTATTTTTGTTGCCTGGTCGTAGAATTCAAGTAACCCTGTGAGGCAGGACCTGCCATCCCTGAATCCATGTTGATGCTGTGTTACAAAGTTCTTTCGCTCCAGGTGCTCCACTAGCTTTGTTCGCACAATCTTCTCCATCATCTTGCATGGTATGCAGGTTAGGGACACTGGCCTGTAGTTCAGTGCCTCCTGTCTATATGTGTGTGTGTGTGTGAGTGTGTGGGTGTTTGTGTGTATTCACCTAGTTGTGCTTGCGGGGGTTGAGCTCTGCTCTTTCTGTCCGCCTCTCAACTGTCAATCAATCAACTGTAACTAACTACTAACTAATGTTTTTTTTTTTTTTTTTTTTTGCACACACACACACACAGGAAGCTGCTCCGTAACTGCTGTCTGACTCCCAGGTACTTGTTTACTGCTAGGTAACAGGGGCATCAGGGTGAAATAAACTTTGCCCATTTGTTTCTCTTTCGTCCGGAAATCGAACCCGGGCCACAGAATTACGAGTCCTGCACTCTGTCCGCTCAGCTATCAGACCCCAAGACCTACCAGACACACTCACACACAAATGTGTGAGTGTGGGGGGGTGTGTGTACTATTAGTTGTGTTTGATGGGGTTGAGCTCTGGTTCTTTGGTCCCGCCTCTTAACCGTCAATCAACTGATATATAGATTCCTGAGCCTACTGGGCTCTACCATATCTACATTTGAAACTGTGCATGGAGTCAGCCTCCACCACATCACTGCCTAATGCATTCCTTCTGTTAACTACTCTGACACAGAAAAAGTTCTTTCTGACGTCCCTGTGGCTCATTTGGGTACTAAGTTTCCCACTTGTGTCCCCTTGTTCGCGTACCACCAGTGTTGAATAGTTTATCCTTATGTGTGTGTGTGTGTGTACTCACCTATATGTACTCACCTATATGTGCTTGCAGGATCGAGCATTGACTCTTGGATCCCGCCTTTCTAGCTATCGGTTGTTTACAGCAATGACTCCTGTCCCATTTCCCTATCATACCTAGTTTTAAAAGTATGAATAGTATTTGCTTCCACAACCTGTTCCCCAAGTGCATTCCATTTTTCTACTACTCTCACGCTAAAAGAAAACTTCCTAACATCTCTGTGACTCATCTGAGTTTCCAGTTTCCACCCATGTCCCCTCGTTCTGTTATTATTACGTGTGAACATTTGATCTATTTCCACTTTGTCAATTCCCCTGAGTATTTTATATGTCCCTATCATATCTCCTCTCTCCCTTCTTTTCTCTAGTGTTGTAAGGTTCAGTTCCTTCAGCCGCTCTTCATATCCCATCCCTCGTAGCTCTGGGACAAGCCTCGTCGCAAACCTCTGAACCTTCTCCAGTTTCTTTATGTGTTTCTTCAGGTGGGGGCTCCATGATGGCGCGGCATACTCTAAGACGGGTCTCACGTAGGCAGTGTTAAAGCGCCCTAAAAGCTTCCTCATTTAGGTTTCTGAATGAAGTTCTAATTTTTCGCCAGTGTAGAGTACGCTGCTGTCGTTATCCTACTTATATGTGCCTCAGGAGTTAGATTAGGTGTCACATCCACTCCCAGGTCTCTTTCTCGAATCGTTACAGGTAGGCTGTTCCTTTGTGTGTGTGTGTGTGTGTGTGTGTGTGTGTGTGCGTGTGTGTGTGTGTACTCACCTAATTGTATTCACCTAATTGTGCTTGCGGGGGTTGAGCTTGGGCTCTATGGTCCCGCCTCTCAACTGGTAATCAACTGGTGTACAGATTCCCTACCAGATTTTTTTCATTGTCAGAGTAGTTAATAAATGGAATGCACTAAGAACTGATGTGGTGGAGGCTGTCTCCATACACAGTTTCAAGTGTAGATATGATAGAGCCCAATAGGCTCAGGAATCTGTACACCTGTTGATTGACGGTTGAGAGGCGGGACCAAAGAGCCAGAACTCAACCCCCGCAAACACAACTAGGTGAGTACGACTAGGTTAGTACAAAAAAAAACTCTGAAGTAATGTCTGCAGTGATGGAGGTAGCCATGAAAGCAGCCACCTCACAGGAAGCGGCACGCTCCACTAGCCAGCTGCTGGAAAGGAAAAGAGCAGTGGTTAGCTGTGGGTATTAAAGAGCAGGAAGGCTCTAATAGGAAAGAGTGGAATGATAAGGACAAAGAGACAGTTAATGAAATACTGAAGGCACTAGACATGGAAGGGGCCTGAGCATAGCATTGAGAAGGTTTTCAGGTTAGGCTGATACAAAAAATACCGAGACCAAGCACTATCTATTAAAGATTGTGCTTGCAAACGAGAATACAAAGGACACGATTCTAACAAAGGAAAGCCACCTGCAACATGTGGGAGAATTAAAAAATGTATTCCTCCAGAGGGACATGATGAGGGAGGAGAGGGCCATGGCGGCAGAAACAAGGAAGAAGCGCAGGGCGAGAGGAGAAAAACAAGAAACCGTAGCTCCCAACACATCACCCCCAGTGGCGAGGGGGGAACCCACAACCAGCTACCCAGTAACACCAGCAGGGAGGACAACCCCACCACCCTCCTCTGCATAGAAAACCCCCCTTTCCTTCCTGTCCTCCCGCCCCTTTTCACCCCATACCCTCCCCCTTCACTTGACCCCCCACCCCTCATCCCAGTATCCTCTGCAACCCTGGTATCCACCTCACAAATCCCCACACTCATGGCACAGATTCCTCCACCAGCAGAACACTCACCAAGGAGGAGATTTGAGAAGGGACAGAAGAAAGTGAGCCCTCAAGGCAATGTATGCTAACATACGTGGAATTGCAAATAAAGCAAATGAACTTGGAGAATGGGTACTAGAGGAAAACCCAGACATAATAGCTCTCACAGAAACAAAGCTGACAAAAAAACAATAACAAATGCAGTGTTCCCACAGGACTATTATGTTATGTGGAAAGAGAGAGAAGGAAGAGGTGGTGGTGGTGTAGCCCTGCTGATAAGAAAAGGCTGGGATTTTGAGGAGTTGGTTGTTCAGGGATGTGAAGGTTTCAGTGACTACATAATAGGAACAATAACAACTAGAGGGCAAAAAATTATAGTCGTAGGCATATAAAATCCACCACTCAATGACGGAAGACCCAGACAGGAATATGATAGAAACAATATGGCCACCATTAACATAATAGAGAGAGCAGCTTCTGTTGCTAGCAGGAATGGATCTGGTCTACTAATCATGGGAGACTTCAACCATGGGAAGATAGATTGGGAGAACAGAGACCCGCATGGAGGACCAGAAACATAGAGAGCTAAGCTGCTGGACGTGGCAACAAGAAACTTTCTAAGCCAGCACATCAAGGAACCAACAAGAATGAGAGGAGAGGATGAACCAGCAATGCTTGATCTGATATTTACCGTAAATGAGTGGGATATAAGGGAAGTCAAGATGGAAGCACCCTTGGGAATAAGTGATCACAGTGTATTGAACTTTGAATACCTGGTAGAGCTAGGAATTATCTCCCCTGAAAAAGAAGTAGGAAACAAAAGGCTGGGATACCGTAAGGGAAATTATGAGGAGATGAGAAGCTTCCTATGGGAAATACCTTGGGACACAGACCTCAGAGCTAAGTCTGTACAAGATATGATGGACTATGTCACCCAAAAGTGTCAGGAGGCAGTAAGCAGATACATCCAGGCCCAAAAGGAAAAATCCGAGAAGAAAAACAGGAATCCATGGTATAATAGGGCATGTATTATACCATGTATTATACAATGCAAAGAAACTGAACAAAATGGCGTGGAGGAACTTCCGGAAAAACAGAACACCAGAAAGCAGAGAGAGATACCAGAGAACCAGGAATGAGTATGTCAGAGTGAGAAGAGAAGCAAAGAAAAGGTATGAAAATTATATAGCAAACAAAGCCAAGACCGAACCAAAGCTACTAGAAGTTGTTAGAGTTTAACCCAAGTCACATCAGAAGGAAAACAAGTGAAAGAACAGGTAGTGAAACTTAGAACAGTCGAGGACAGGTATACAGAGAATGACAAAGAGGTGTGTGATGAACTCAACAAGAGGTTCCAAGAGGTCTTCACAACAGAACAAGGTGAGATCACTGTACTAGGAGAAAGGGAAGTAAACAAGGCGGCCTTGGAAGAGTTCGAAATTACGAGAGAGGAGGTCAAGAGACACCTGTTGGATCTGGATGTTAGAAAGGCTGTTGGTCCAGACGGGATCTCGCCATGGGTACTGAAAGAGTGTGTAGAGGCACTTTGCTTGCCACTCTCCATAGTGTATAGTAGGTCACTGGAGACGGAAGACCTACCAGAAATATGGAAGACGGCAAATGTGGTCCCAATTGTGACGGAGTTCCCCCCCTTGTAATTCTCCCACGCCTGCAGTAAGAGTCATGTCTACTTTTCCCAAGCGTTCTCTACGTTGCAGGCTACAATTTGATATATGGGAGAGAGTGAAGTGTTCTCGGAGAGCCGAGAAATTTGTGAAATAGTAATATTTTGGCCTGTGGTATAGGCCCTTTAGGGAGCCAAGATGGCGCTGGCCTCCCTGATCTCCCGCCAAAACCGTGTGACGTCAGTGGCACCGGATTGGTCACCGACAGCAATGTGGCACCGGGAGCCAATGAAAACTTCCCGTGGCGAAAGTGACGTCACGAAGGAAGGGGGGTCCAGGCCGCGCGCCACTCTGGCGCCAGCAGTCAGACACGACACGTCATAGAGGTCGGACGTGCGACGGTTGGTCCTGTCAGTTGGACAGTTATTCCCGCTCCCGTGGATTTACGCGTCACCTGAAGTCCGCCAGTACTCTGAGAAGTCTTCCCTAGTTCATGTGTTGAACCAGAAGAGGGAATTGACGGTTATTTGAGCAACAAGTGCTCCAGTCAGGTGCTGTGCAAGAAGCAGTGAAGCCGTGCAGTGACGTATGAGACGTCTGTGGCAATTCACCAGTTCGTGACAGCGTAGTGGCAGACAGAGCCACTGGGTAGCTGAGGAAGAGAGGAATATTTGGGGAAACCGGACGACTGTAGCTGAGACGTAGGCGACAGCCGTTGCTGGGAGAAGACGACGGCCAGGAGACCGACTCCAACCTTCAAGAAGTTAAGAAGGAGGACGGACCTGCAGTGAGGAGGCACGGAGATGACGCGCTAAACGGTGGGACGACGAGAGGCTCTGGTAGGGACACGACGACGTGTAGTGTGGGGGCGTTCCCGACACGAGGACCAGGAGCTACATCTTGACTCTCATCGGAGGATAGGGTGAAGTAGGTGTTTCTAGTTCCCTCGCCATTCCCCTCTAGTTAGCTATGTTATTCGGCTATATTATCTAGCCTGAGGATTTTATATGTCGTGAGCAAGTCTCACCCATGTCACGATAAAGCACCAGTGTGCTAGACAGTACTATCAAGAGTACTTGTAATATTCATGTTGATTATTGGTGTGTACAGGCACCAGGAACCAGTGATAAATTTACTGTGTTGTGTATATCTTTCTATAGATTTTGATATGAACATATAGTGGTAAATTATATATAACATTATATATAATATTATGCCAGTATTTGAAAGTTAGGCTGTGTGCCCAGAAATCATTTATTTTCCATGTATTGATATTTGATGTATCTACATTACATATGCTATGTGCATTCAGTGATTAGACATTTGTGAGTACAGTGAATTATTGCGTTATCGCCCACGAGAGAAAGTACTGAAAACTCCAGTGTTAATAGTTCATAATATATTGCTGAGTGAAGAACAATGTAAAGCCATTGCAGTGAGTCATTATAGCATTGATTGTAGAAAAGACTGTTTGAGCCTGAGTACAGTGTAACCAAGTGATACGTGTTGTAGTAGCCAATATCGTGTGTGCGAGTTCATAGTAATATTGGAGAATTTAATGAAACAGCGCGCGTGAATCTAGAAAACAAGCAAAGCTTTCGAGCGGAAAGGCAAAGGCGATCAGCTGGTTCTTGACACTTGATGAGGGGGGGGAGATGTTGCCCCCTTGGTGATCGCATATATCCGTGGGAATTACCGGCCGCGTCAGGATCAGTTGATTAATTGATTATTGTTTGGCTTTGTGACATCTTTCATACATTTTAAGTAAAATACAAAACTATCTTTGTGTTTATATCATCCCCTCCATTGATCTTGTGGCTATATTATACTGGTAAACATAGAGTGATAACAATAAGTACCTGCCTGATTCCTGATCTTTTGAGTGTGACCTTGCCAAGGCTACCACTGAATACACCAGTCCACTGATGGTGTTACTGGCCACCTAAAACACCAGTTGGCGACCTTGTGATTAACCGGGCCCAATTGTTGGGGAGGGCACACGACAGTCAAGTGCACGAGTCGTGTTCTCACTCTTTCTTAATTAGAGGCCGTTAAGATTGACTGGGAGACTCTCCTGGCGTGCAGTGGCGCAGTGAGGATCGAGTGCAGACCCGCAGGGCTATGGTGAGTTACCTTGGGCATAACTATTGCTCACCCCAGAGTAAGGGTAGAGAATAATAGAGAGGTGAAACCCCAACACAATATACAAAAAGGGCGACAGGCAAGAGGCACTGAACTACAGGCCAGTGTCCTTGACTTGTATACCATGCAAAGTGATGGCGAAGATCGTGAGAAAAAACCTGGTAGCACATCTGGAGAGAAGGGACTTCGTGACAAATCGCCAACATGGGTTTCAGGGAGGGTAAATCTTGCCTGACGGGCTTAATAGAATTCTACGACCAGGTGACACAGATTAAGCAAGAAAGAGAGGGTTGGGCGGACTGCATTTTCTTAGATTGTCGGAAAGCCTTTGACACAGTACCGCAGAAGAGGCTGGTACATAAGCTGGAGAGACAGGTAGGTGTAGCTGGTAAGGTGCTCCAGTGGATAAGGGAGTACCTAAGCAATAGGAAGCAGAGAGTTACGGTGAGGGGTGAGACCTCCGATTGGCGTGAAGTCACCAGTGGAGTCCCACAGGGCTCTGTACTCGGTCCTATCTTGTTTCTGATATATGTAAATGATCTCCCGGAGGGTATAGATTCATTTCTTTCAATGTTTGCTGACGATGCCAAAATTATGAGAAGGATTAAGACAGAAGAGGACTTTTTGAGGCTTCAAGAAGACCTAGACAAACTGAAGGAATGGTGGAACAAATGGTTGTTAGAGTTTAACCCAACCAAATGTAATGTGATGAAGATAGGTGTAGGGAGCAGGAGGCCAAATACAAGGTATCATCTGGGAGAGGAAATTCTTCAGGAGTCAGAGAAGGAAAAAGACTTGGGAGTTGATATCACGCCAGACCTGTCTCCTGCAGCACATATCAAGCGGATAACATCAGCGGCATATGCCAGGCTGGCCAACATACGAACGGCATTCAGAAACTTGTGTAAAGAATCATTCAGAACTTTGTATACCACATATGTCAGGCCAATCCTGGAGTATGCAGCCCCAGCATGGAGTCCATATCTAGTCAAGGATAAGACTAAACTGGAAAAGATTCAAAGGTTTGCCACCAGACTAGTACCCGAGCTGAGAGGTATGAGCTACGAGGAGAGACTACGGGAAATAAACCTCACTTCGTTGGAAGACAGAAGAGTTAGGGGGGACATGATCACCACGTACAAGATTCTCAAGGAAATCAACAGGGTTGATAAAGACAGGCTATTTAACACAAAGGGCACACACCACTATGGGACACAGGTGGAAACTGAGCGCCGAAATGAGCCACAGAGATATTAGAAAGAACTTTTTTAGTGTCAGAGTGGTTGACAAATGGAATGCATTAGGAGGTGATGTGGTGGAGTCTGACTCCATACCCAGTTACAAGTGTAGATATGATAGAACCCAATAGGCTCTGGAATCTGTACACCTGTTGATTGACTAATATCTCTGTGGCTCATTTGGGCACTCAGTTTCCACCTGTGTCCCCTAGTGCGTGTGCCCCTTGTGTTAAATAGCCTGTCTTTATCAACCCTGTCAATTCCCTTGAGGATCTTGAATGTGGTGATCATGTCCCCCCTAACTCTTCTGTCTTCCAACGAAGTGAGGTTAATTCCCATAGTCTCTCCTCGTAGCTCATACCTCTCAGCTCGGGTACTAGTCTGGTGGCAAACCTTTGAACCTTTTCCATTTTAGTCTTATGCTTGACTAGATATGGACTCCATGCTGGTGCCGCATACTCCAGGATTGGTCTGACATATGTGGTATATAATGTTCTGAAAGATTCCTTACACAAGTTTCTAAAGGCCGTTCTTATGTTAGCCAACCTGGCATATGCTGCTGCTGTTATCCTCTTGATATGAGTATCAGGGGACAGGTCTGGCGTGATATCAACCCCCAGGTCTTTCTCTCTCTCTGACTCTTGAAGTATTTCATCTCCCAAGTGATACTTTGTATCTGGTCTCCTGCTTCCTACCCCTATCTTCATTACATTACATTTGCTTGGATTAAACTCTAACAGCCATTTGTTCGACCATTCCTGCAGCTTGTCCAGGTCTTCTTGAAGCCTCAAGCTGTCCTCCTCTGTCATAATCCTTCTCATAATTTTGGCGTCGTCAGCAAACATTGAGAGGAATGAGTCTATACCCTCTGGAAGATTCATTTACGTATATCAGAAACAGGATAGGTCCAAGTACAGAGCCCTGTGGGACTCCACTGGTGATTTCACGCCAGTCTGAGGTCTCACCCCTCACTGTAAACTCTCTGCTTCCTATTGTTTAGGTACCCCCTTATCCACTGGAGCGCCCTACCAGTTACTCCTGCCTGTTTCTCTAGCTTATGCATCAACCTTTTATGGGGTACTGTGTCAAAGGCTTTCCGACAGTCCAAAAAAATGCAGTCCGCCCACCCTTCTCTTTCTTGTTTAATCTTTGTCACCTGATCGTAGAATTCTATCAATCCTGTAAGGCAAGATTTACTCTCCCTGAACCCATGTTGATGGGTTGTCACGAAGTCTCTTCTCTCCAGATGTGTTACTAGGTTTTTTCTCACAATCTTCTCCATCACCTTGCATGGTATACAAGTTAAGGACACTGGCCTGTAGTTCAGTGCCTCTTGTCTGTCACCCTTTTTGTATATTGGTACTACATTAGCAGTCTTCCATATTTCTGGTAGGTCCCCCGTTTCCAGTGACCTACTATACACTATGGAGAGTGGTAGGCAAAGTGCTCCTGCACACTCTTTCAATACCCATGGCGAGATTCCATCCGGCCCAACAGCTTTTCTCACATCCAGCTCCAATAGGTGCTTCTTGACCTCATTTCTTGTAATTTCGAACCTATCCAAGGTCACCTGGTTTGCTGCCACCTCTTCTAGTGCCGCGACATCTCCCTGTTCTATTGTAAAGACCTCCTGGAACCTTTTGTTGAGTTCTTCACACACCTCTTTGTCATTCTCTGTGTACCTGTCCTCGCCCACCCTAAGTTTCATCACCTGTTCCTTCACTGTTGTCTTCCTCCTGATGTGACTGTGTAGTAGCTTGGGTTCGGTCTTGGCTTTATTAGCTATATCATTTTCATACCTTTTCTCAGCTGCTCTTCTCACACTGACATACTCGATCCTGGTTCTCTGGTATCTCTCTCTACTTTCTGGTGTTCTGTTATTACGGAAGTTCCTCCATGCCCTTTTGTTTTGCTCCTTTGCTTTCATACATTCCTTATTAAACCACGGATTCTTCCTTTGCTTCTCTGTTTTTTTTCCTGTCGGGCTGGGACAAACCTGCTTACAGCTTCCTGACATTTTTGGGTGACATAGTCCGTCATGTCTTGTACGGACTTGGTTCCGAGTTCTGTGTCCCAATGTATATCCCATATGAATTTATTCATTTCCTCATAGTTTCCCTTTCGGTACGCCAGCCCTTTGGCTCCCAGTTCTTTTTTGGGGGTGATAATTTCCAGCTCAACCAGGTACTCAAAGCTCAATACACTGGTGATCACTCATTCCCAAGGGGGCTTTCAACTTAACTTCCCTTATATCCGACTCATTTAGGGTAAATATCAGATCAAGCAAGGCTGGTTCATCCCTTCCTCTCATTCTTGTCGATTCCTTGACGTGTTGACTTAGAAAGTTTCTTGTTGTCACATCCAGCAGCTTAGCTCTCCATGTGTCTGGGCCTCCATGTGGGTCTCTGTTCTCCCAATCTATCTTCCCATGGTTGAAGTCTCCCATGATTAGAAGTCTGGATCCGTTCCTGCTAGCAACAGAAGCTGCTCTTTCTATTATGTTAATGGTGGTGGCCAAGTTGTTTCTATCATATTCCTGTCTGGGTCTTCTGTCATTCGGTAGGGGGTTATATATGACTACTATTATAATTTTCTGTCCTCCAGTTGCTATGGTGCCTGAAATGTAGTCACTGAAACCTTCACAGTTCTGAATTACCATCTCTTCGAAACTCCAACCTTCTCTTAGTAGCAGAGCTACACCACCTCCTCCTCTCCCTTCTCTCTCTTTCCTCACTACATAGTAGCCCTGTAGGAAACACTGCGTTTGTTATGATTTTCGTTAACTTTGTTTCTGTGAGTGCTATTATGTCTGGGTTTTCTTCTAGTGCCCATTCTCCAAGTTCACTTGTTTTATTAGAAATCCAATCTATGTTAGTGTACATCGCCTTGAAGCTCACTTTCTTCTGTTCATTTTCATGTCCCTTTCTTGGCAAGCATTCTGCTGGTGTGGGAAGCTGTTCCGTGGGTGAGAGGATCTGTGAGGTGGTTTGCAGGGTCTCAGAGGATTTTGGGGTGTGGGGTGGGGGTTGAAGGGAAGGGGGGGCAGGCTTAGGGTGTGGGTTAGGACTGGTAGGGGGACATGGAGGATACGCAGTGAGGGAGGAGAGGAGGGATAGGGAGGGTCTGGGTATGAAGGGGGAATGTGTGTGTGTGTGTGTGTGTGTGTGTGTGTGTGTGTGTGTGTGTGTGGGTGTGTGTGTGTGTGTGTGTGTGTGTGTGTAGTGTTGTGTTTGTGTGTGTGTGTGTGTTTGTGTGTGTATGTGTCAGTGTGTGCATTTCAACACCGTCTTCAAGTCTATTTACTTTTCAAGTTTAAGTACCAATTTCTTGCAAGGTTGGTGTTCAATCCCAGAGGGTCACAGTGGTTGTGTATCGTTCTCCACGCCGTCCTCATATACCCGCTCCTTGTTCTTATTTCTCCTTCCAAGTGATAAATATAGTCATTATTGGCTTAGCACTTACTCCCATTATCTTGAGATGATTACTCCCGTGTACAAAGAGGCAACTGATCCATCCCTCCTCCACCTACCCGATCGTATTGAGTTGGCCGGATGAGTTCAAGTAGGTGTACCTGGATGATGTTTACTTCACTGAAGCCATGATGAGGTTAGTCAACAAACTTGGTTCATTCTAGATGTACGGTGAGTCTTGGTGCATTGGCTTCCCTAGTTTATTGTAAGGCAGGGTGTCAATTCTCTGTAGAGCACTTGACTCCTTGTAATTTCAGTAGGGTGTACAAGTCAATAAGGAGAACCTGGAGGCATTTACTCCAAGCAATCTATAGTAGGGGTATGCAAGTCAAAGTGTCAGGGGACTAAAGTGCAGTTACTCATCACTGTTTTCTTATGTAGAGTATCAGTCTACTAGAGTCACTTACACAAGTATAACACTGAATTCCTTTGCAGAGTGTATCACTATATGATGCTATTTTAGAAAACCTCACAACCCATTTCTCAGATATCTTCATAAAATTGGAGACGTTCCCCAATACTGAAGAGATCAGAGTCTTGGGGGTCATCTTCTGCATCAACACTGAGAGTTTCAGGTATGACCTTTAGCCTCACAGATTCCCCTTGATTGGAAAATAACTTGGTACCTCTTGGCTCTGAGAAGAGATCTAGGTTTAACTGTCGAACCCACCTGTTGCAGAGATTACTTCAGCGAACCCACCTGTTGGTAGAGGATTACTTCATCAACCCACCTGTTGCAGAGATTACTTCAGCGAACCCACTGTTGGTAGAGATTACTTCATCAAACCCACCTGTTGGTAGAGATTACTTCAGCGAACCCAACCTGTTGGTAGAGATTACTTCAGCGAACCCACCTGTTGGTAGAGATTACTTCATCAACCCCACCTGTTGGTAGAGATTACTTCAGCGAACCCACCTGTTGGTAGAGATACTTCATCAAACCCACCTGTTGGTAGAGATTAATTCAGCGAACCCACCTGTTGGTAGAGATTACTTCAGCGAACCCACCTGTTGTTGTAGAGATTACTTCATCAAACCCACCTGTTGGTAGAGATACTTCAGCGAACCCACCTGTTGGTAGAGATTACTTCATCAAACCCACCTGTTGGTAGAGATTACTTCATCAAACCCACCTGTTGGTAGAGATTGCTTCAGCGAACCCACCTGTTGGCAGAGATTACTTCAGCGAACCCACCTGTTGGTAGAGATTACTTCATCAAACCCACCTGTTGGTAGAGATTGCTTCAGCGAACCCACCTGTTGGTAGAGATTACTTCATCAATCCCACCTGTTGGTAGAGATTACTTCAGCAAACCCACCTGTTGGTAGAGATTAACTTCAGCGAACCCACCTGTTGGTAGAGATTACTTCATCAATCCCACCTGTTGGTAGAGATTACATCAGCAAACCCACCTGTTGGTAGAGATTACTTCATCAATCCCACCTGTTGGTAGAGATTACTTCAGCAAACCCACCTGTTGGTAGAGATTAGTCCAGCAAGCCCCACATATCGACAAAGACGTCAACAACCTTCCCCAACCATTGCATGAACCAAAGTATAAAAAAGTCTCTCTGGAAATAGTTTTCAATAACTCCCAGCAACTCCAAGGAGAATTTCTCTCCGATATATTTATGTGGCTATATTGATGTTAATCTTCGTCAAGGTGTCATCAATATCCTCAGGTCTGGTGTCATATAGAGTCTTGACACAATGGTGTCATGCGCCAGATTTACAATGTTTTACGTGGAGGACATTTTCTACCTTGACATATTACTTGCGAGGGTGGATATATATGAGTATAGAAGGAACCATTTATCCCAAGCTGCGTGCCAGGGAGGTAGACTTATCCGAGGCCATATTTAACTCACGCTTGGCTGCTCTCTTAGCAATCTTCTGCAACAATAAATTTCACTTATATATTTGGTGGTGTTTTATCTCTGTATAGTTGGCCGAAATAACGCAGGTATATACATTGTTGTCTTCAGTTGTATCATGGAATAATTATTGCGTATCTCCAGGAGAGCATATATCCCAATCTGTTATATAAGTATGTGTATGACAATATATATGACAGCAATGTTACCACAGCAAAATAATATAAATATGAGCTAAAACAAAAATGATACTGCAATAAAACTATATATTTTCTATGATAATAAAACAAAAATGACCTTACTAATTCATCTTGGTTGTTTTTCTTCCATTAGAAACCTGATTACACGGAGGTTTTAAATCCATTAGCTGCTTGATTACTTGTTGTTTTTTAAGCCAATATAAGTTTAATTATTATCTAATACAACAGATGCTTGATTACCCAACAACCAAACAGTTCTTGAGTGTCATTTCGACATCTGACATTGACAAATATACACGGACCTTTACCTGTGCCAGCTTCCAGTATCAGTTTCCTCGTTGTCCAGGCCAGTTACCTCGTTGTCCAGGCCAGTTTCCTCGTTGTCCAGGCCAGTTACCTCGTTGTCCAGGCCAGTTTCCTCGTTGTCCAGGCCAGTTTCCTCGTTGTCCAGACTAGTTTCCTCGTTGTCCAGGCCAGTTTCCTCGTTGTCCAGGCCAGTTTCCTCGTTGTCCAGGCCAGTTTCCTCGTTGTCCAGACTAGTTTCCTCGTTGTCCAGGCCAGTTTCCTCGTTGTCCAGGCCAGTTTCCTCGTTGTCCAGGCCAGTTTCCTCGTTGTCCAGACTAGTTTCCTCGTTGTCCAGGCCAGTTTCCTCGTTGTCCAGACTAGTTTCCTCGTTGTCCAGGCCAGTTTCCTCGTTGTCCAGGCCAGTTTCCTCGTTGTCCAGACTAGTTTCCACGTTTTCCAGGCCAGTTTCCTCGTTGTCCAGACTAGTTTCCTCGTTGTCCAGGCCAGTTTCCTCGTTGTCCAGACTAGTTTCCTCGTTGTCCAGGCCAGTTTCCTCGTTGTCCAGAATAGTTTCCTCGTTATCCAGGCCAGTTTCCTCGTTGTCCAGGCCAGTTTCCTCGTTGTCCAGGCCAGATTCCTCGTTGTCCAGGCCAGTTTCCTCGTTGTCCAGGCCAGTTTCCTCGTTGTCCAGACTAGTTTCCTCGTTGTCCAGGAGAGTTTCCTCGTTGTCCAGGCCAGTTTCCTCGTTGTCCAGACTAGTTTCCTCGTTTTCCAGGCCAGTTTCCTCGTTGTCCAGACTAGTTTCCTCGTTGTCCAGGCCAGTTTCCTCGTTGTCCAGGCCAGTTTCCTCGTTGTCCAGGCCAGTTTCCTCGTTGTCCAGGCCAGTTTCCTCGTTGTCCAGGCCAGTTTCCTCGTTGTCCAGACTAGTTTCCTCGTTTTCCAGGCCAGTTTCCTCGTTGTCCAGGCCAGTTTCCTCGTTGTCCAGACTAGTTTCCTCGTTTTCCAGGCCAGTTTCCTCGTTGTCCAGACTAGTTTCCTCGTTGTCCAGGCCAGTTTCCTCGTTGTCCAGACTAGTTTCCTCGTTGTCCAGGCCAGTTTCCTCGTTGTCCAGACTAGTTTCCTCGTTGTCCAGGCCAGTTTCCTCGTTGTCCAGGCCAGTTTCCTCGTTGTCCAGGCCAGTTTCCTCGTTGTCCAGGCCAGTTTCCTCGTTGTCCAGGCCAGTTTCCTCGTTGTCCAGGCTAGTTTCCTCGTTGTCCAGGCCAGTTTCCTCGTTGTTCAGGCCAGTTTCCTCGTTGTCCAGGCCAGTTTCCTCGTTGTCCAGGCCAGTTTCCTCGTTGTCCAGGCCAGTTTCCTTCGTTGTCCAGGCCAGTTTCCTCGTTGTCCAGGCCAGTTTCCTCGTTGTCCAGGAGAGTTTTCTCGTTGTCCAGGCCAGTTTTCTCGTTGTCCAGGCCAGTTTCCTCGTTGTCCAGGCCAGTTTCCTCGTTGTCCAAGCCAGTTTCCTCGTTGTCCAGCCCAGTTTCCTTCGTTGTCCAGGCCAGTTTCCTCGTTGTCCAGGCCAGTTTCCTCGTTGTCCAGGAGAGTTTTCTCGTTGTCCAGGCCAGTTTTTTCGTTGTCCAGACTAGTTTCCTCGTTGTCCAGGCCAGTTTCCTCGTTGTCCAGGCCAGTTTCCTCGTTGTCCAGGCCAGTTTCCTCGTTGTCCAGGCCAGTTTCCTCGTTGTCCAGGCCAGTTTCCTCGTTGTCCAGGCCAGTTTCCTCGTTGTCCAGGCCAGTTTCCTCGTTGTCCAGACCAGTTTCCTCGCTGTCCACGCCAGTTTCCTCGTTGTCCAGGCCAGTTTCCTCGTTGTCCAGGAGAGTTTTCTCGTTGTCCAGGCCAGTTTTCTCGTTGTCCAGGCCAGTTTTCTCGTTGTCCAGACCAGTTTCCTCGCTGTCCAGACCAGTTTCCTCGTTGTCCAGGCCAGTTTCCTCGTTGTCCAGGCCAGTTTCCTCGTTGTCCAGACTAGTTTCCTCGTTGTCCAGGCCAGTTTCCTCGTTGTCCAGGCCAGTTTCCTCGTTGTCCAGGCCAGTTTCCTCGTTGTCCAGACTAGTTTCCTCGTTGTGCAGGCCAGTTTCCTCGTTGTCCAGGCCAGTTTCCTCGTTGTCCAGACTAGTTTCCTCGTTGTCCAGGCCAGTTTCCTCGTTGTCCAGACTAGTTTCCTCGTTGTCCAGGCCAGTTTCCTCGTTGTCCAGGCCAGTTTCCTCGTTGTCCAGGCCAGTTTCCTCGTTGTCCAGGCCAGTTTCCTCGTTGTCCAGACTAGTTTCCTCGTTGTCCAGGCCAGTTTCCTCGTTGTCCAGGCCAGTTTCCTCGTTTTCCAGACTAGTTTCCTCGTTGTCCAGGCCAGTTTTCTCGTTGTCCAGGCCAGTTTCCTCGTTGTCCAGACTAGTTTCCTCGTTGTCCAGGCCAGTTTTCTCGTTGTCCAGGCCAGTTTCCTCGTTGTACTATCCACCTTTCTTGTTCTCCAGGTCAGCTCTTTGTTCACTTTGATTCCTTCTTTTTATAAGGTTCAACTTCAGTGACCCACATGTGGGCAGAGATTACTTCAGCCTTTCGCTACCAGCGTCTGAGCCAAAGAACTGAATAATCATACTGAAAATAGTCCTCAATTTGGCCAGCTGGGATAGGTTCCATCTGGTATATGTGTTAATGTATTGATCTTAATCTCCCTCAAGGTCTCATTAATAGTTATTGAGACTAATTTCTCCTGTGAAGCTACGCGACGCCACAGCCTCCACGCCTCTCAACAGCAAGCGATATCATCTTAGGTGATTTACGCATCATTCCCGTTATGTTCTACCAACGTCGGCTTGCAAGCTCCATCAATTTTCCACTTTTATTTGTCTTAAGGCAAAAGATTGGCTACAGATGACAATGTTATCTCTCTGGAGCTCCACAAGTTCGGTCACTGCATTCTGTTGCAACCTTCTGTTGACCAATAAAGATGCTCAACATTCTTAGCTCCAGGTTGACGGCACCAGCGTCTGAATGGTGCCCCAGTGATCTCTGTTTTCTATTTCCCATCGGTCTACCACGCCGTTTCACCACGCCCAGCAGACTCTGATTGGCTGAGCACCCACAGCTCGCTCCTGACTGGTCAATTCAATTTATCCGCCTCTTGTATACTCCCGCGTCCTTCCAATGCGACCTGCTGGAAAATTTCATTTACTGACTTCCATGGCACTAGTTGCTATTTAATTAAATACGAACGCCTTTTGAAATGTCTTTAAACACTAAAACAAAAGATTTCAGAGTTGCAGGGTTGGATTGTATGTTTTGTATGACTCAGTTTTCTGAGTGATTATTACAGTCTGATAAGGTTGTGAAGGAGATCTCCTCGATGTGATTATACAGAGTTCAGCGCTAGTTCTCGGGACCCGCCTCTACATCTTCTGGTTGACTAATGCAATAATTATCTTTCCAAAGGTCTCACATATTTTGTTTAAGATATTTATTGACCTTGCGTCTTTCTCCTCTCACCAGTATTACTTTGTGGTTCAGTATGAAGCTATTTTGTGGCTCTTTATGAAGCTATTTTGTGGCTCGGTATGAAGCTATTTTGTGGCTCAGTATGAAGCTATTTTGTGGCTCAGTGTGAAGCTATTTTGTGGCTCAGTATGAAGCTATTTTGTGGCTCAGTATGAAGCTATTTTGTGGCTCAGTGTGAAGCTATTTTGTGGCTCAGTATGAAGCTATTTCGTGGCTCAGTATGAAGCTATTTTGTGGCTCGGTATGAAGCTATTTTGTGGCTCAGTATGAAGCTATTTTGTGGCTCAGTGTGAAGCTATTTTGTGGCTCAGTGTTAAGCTTTATGAAGCTATTTTGTGGCTCATTATGAAGCTTTATGAAGCTATTTTGGGGCTCAGTATGAAGCTTTATTAAGCTATTGTGTGGCTCAGTATGAAGCTTTTCCTGACATCTTTCGAACGCTCAGACTTTGTGCGTGTGCACGCGCGTGTGTACGTATTTACAATTACTACTTTTGCCTGTAGGATCGAACTGATAGCTCTTGGACCCCGCCTTTCTAACTGTCGTTTGTCTCCCGACCTATGTTTCCTGTATCATATCTTCTGTATATATATATATATATATATATATATATATATATATATATATATATATATATATATATATATATATATATATATATATATATATATATATATATATATATATATATATATATATTCTCCTCACACAAAGACACACGGGACACAAGCGGGACCAAAGAGCCAGAGCTCAACCCCCACAAGCTCCACCAGGTGAGTACACACATCCTCAGGACGCAGGTTGTAGGGATGGTCTAACTCCCAGATACTTATTTACTGCTAAGAAAATACCATCAGATGACAGAAACTCTGCCCATCTGTTTCTGCTTCAACCAGGAATGGAACCCGGGTCCTAAGACTACGACCTCAAAGCGCTGTCCGCTCGGCTGTGCGTGTGTACGTACGTGCTTGCGTGCGTGCGTGCGTATGCATGTGCAACTAGTCAAACCACTTTAAAAATGGCCGCGTCATTCTACAAGGTAAATTCTAATCTTAATCTTTAAGGGATTTGTGAAATAGCCTTCCCCCAGCTGACTAGTCAGCTGATAATCCGTGCCAATCTCGTCTGTGCAAGATATGTGATTGGCTGTCAAATCTTGGGATCAGATTGGCATTATTCGCTTCGAGAGACGAGCTATACCTGCCCTGGTTTCCCCGAACACAGCCCCCAATATTTCCAGAGTCAGCTGGGTATGAACTTCATGGCGTTCACACTTGGGTAAAATTGTAAATATTGGTGTGTTTACTGACAGCTTTGTGAGAGGTAGCGCCACTGCCGCTGCCTTCACTGACAGTTATTGCTGCTCCTCTTGCAACAATCTCTCTTGAATCAATGACCACAAAAGCAGTTCGTTTACATCTTAAAAAAAATAGTAGGAAAGGTTTCACAACATAGTTTCACTGAGTTGTTATTGTTTAACAAATTTACTGTTAATATTTTCCAGTATTTTGGTGTTCCTGGTCAGGAGCTTTACGGTGATCGTCTCTCGGTGTGCGGAAATGATGCAGTCTTCACTGGAGCCGTGTTGTTTGTGCATTGTTCAGCGCCTTGAGCTGTATGTTGTCGTCCTGCCTGTATATTGAGAACGTCTGTATATATTGAGAACACACGCTATTCTCTCTACGATGCCCTGGTTAGAACATATTTCGCACCGAGAAGAGTTCAGGGTGAGGCTTAAAATTGCCCCTTGCTCCTGGAGTTTTCTGATGTCCTCCAGGAGGGAGTCTTGGGAGCCAGCTAGGGTACCATCATCCAAGAACCAGATGTTAAGCTCGCTGGACAGGACCTCTCTGACTTGTTTGATGACTAAGCAGAAAAGGAGAGGAGCAAGGGGGTCACCCTGTTGGACGCCTTCTCGCAAGTCAATTTCATATTCATCAAAAAGTAGCTTTAGATCCATACTGAAGCATGAATGTACAAAAGGGAAGAGGGAAGGGAAATGATGATGAACCGCACGGAGTACAGCGTCTCTCTGCACCAAATTGAAGACATTTTATAAATCCAGCTTGATAAGGGCCTTTTCGTGTGTGGTGTTAGCAACGAAAGCTCGAGCTGCGTGAAATGCCGCCTCGCACCCTTGTGGAATGCTGAACCCCGAGCTGTTTTGGCTTAAACATGTTGGCCGCTGACTCGCTAACTGTACTCGCAGCAGCCTTAGCGACGAGAGGCTGGAGAGAATTGCCCACAGCTATTATTCTGATCCCTGTATCTTTTTTCTTTAGTGGACAGAGAGATGCTGCAAAAAAGATAGGTCTTATGGTCTCTGGTATGTTGCCAGCTAGACATGTTTTGGTGAATCTAGTTAGTTCCACCAGGAGGCTCTGTGCAATGTCACCCAGTGCAGGGTTGAGCATTTGCTTGAGGTGGTTGGGTTTTAGTCCTGTGAATCCGCCTGCTGATCCTGTTGGGAAGGACATGGCTGCTTCATGGACCACAGATTCAGCCACCCAGAGAGGTTCTGCTCCGGTAGCCCCCACTGGTAGACTGTCGCCCTCACGAGGAGCCCTGGGTGGGTGTTTCTCCCTTAGGGCTTGAGCTGTTGCGGCATCTCTGTCGGCAATTGATTCCTCACTGGTGATGACTCTTATTGCTCCTATAGTGTGTGCGTGTGTGTGTGTGTGTGTGTGTGTGTGTGTGTGTGTGTGTGTGTGTGTGTGTGTGTGTGTGTGTGTGTGTGTGTGTGTGTGTGTGTGTGTGTGTACTCACCTAGTTGTGTTTGCAGGGGTCGAGCTCTGGCTCTTTGGTCCCGCCTCTCAACCGTCAATCAACAGGTGTACAGATTCCTGAGCCTATCGGGCTCTGTCATATCTACACTTGAAACTGTGTATGGAGTCAGCCTCCACCACATCTCTTCCTAATGCATTCCATTTGTCCACCACTCTGACACTAAAAAAGTTCTTTCTAATATCTCTGTGGCTCATTTGGGCACTCAGTTTCCACCTGTGTCCCCTTGTACGTGTTCCCCTTGTGTTAAATAGACTGTCTTTATCTACCCAATCAATTCCCTTCAGAATCTTGAATGTGGTGATCATGTTCCCTCTAACTCTTCTGTCTTCCAGCGAAGTGAGGTTTAATTCCCGAAGTCTCTGCTCGTAGCTCATACCTCTCAGCTCGGGTACTAGTCTGGTGGCAAACCTTTGAACCTTTTCCAGTTTAGTCTTATCCATGACTAGATATGGACTCCATGTGTATGTGTGTGTGTGTGTGTGTGTGTGTGTGTGTGTGTGTGTGTGTGTGTGTGTGTGTGTACTCACCTATTTGTACTCACCTATTTGTGCTTGCAGGATCGAGCATTGACTCTTGGATCCCGCCTTTCTAGCTATCGGTTGTTTACAGCAATGACTCCTGTCCCATTTCCCTATCATACCTAGTTTTAAAAGTATGAATAGTATTTGCTTCCACAACCTGTTCCCCAAGTGCATTCCATTTTTCCACTACTCTCACGCTAAAAGAAAACTTCCTAACATCTCTGTGACTCATCTGAGTTTCCAGTTTCCACCCATGTCCCCTCGTTCTGTTATTATTACGTGTGAACATTTCATCTATTTCCACTTTGTCAATTCCCCTGAGTATTTTATATGTCCCTATCATATCTCCTCTCTCCCTTCTTTTCTCTAGTGTCGTAAGGTTCAGTTCCTTCAGCCGCTCTTCATATTCCATCCCTCGTAAATCTGGGACAAGCCTCGTCGCAAACCTCTGAACCTTCTCCAGTTTCTTTATGTGTTTCTTCAGGTGGGGGCTCCATGATGGCGCGGCATACTCTAAGACGGGTCTCACGTAGGCAGCGTAAAGCGCCCTAAAAGCCTCCTCATTTAGGTTTCTGAATGAAGTTCTAATTTTCCCGAGTGTAGAGTACGCTGCTGTCGTTATCCTATTTATATGTGCCTCAGGATTTAGATTAGGTGTCACATCCACTCCCAGGTCTCTTTCTCGAATCGTTACAGATAGGCTGTTCCCCTTCATTGTGTACTGTCCCTTTGGTCTCCTGTCACCTGATCCCATTTCCATAACTTTACATTTACTGGTGTTAAACTCCAGTAGCCATTTCCCTGACCATCTCTGCAGCCTGTTTAAGTCCTCTTGGAGGATCCTACAATCCTCGTCTGTCACAACTCTTCTCATTAATTTTGCGTCATCCGCAAACATTGACATGTATGATTCCACTCCTGTAAACATATCATTTACGTAAATTAGAAAGAGGATTGGTCCCAGCACCGATCCTTGAGGTACTCCACTTGTTACTGTTCGCCAGTCCGACTTCTCGCCCCTTACCATTACCCTCTGGCTCCTTCCTGCACTTTCTCCTCATAGACTCTAAACTCTAGTCACCTACGAAACACCTAAAACTATTCTCTTCTACCTAGAATCACCTAAATCCCCCAAAAGTATTTTAAATATCTCGATCATGTCTTCTCTGCCTCTATCCATTTTTCAAGCGAAATTACATCCAGTTCTTTCAGTTTTTCTTCATCCCTCCAATTCGTCGCAATACTGGTTCGAGTCTCGTTGTAAACCTCGCTTAAATTTTCCATCTCCCTTATTGTAGAAAAGACTGTTTGAGCCTGAGTACAGTGTAACTAAGTAATACGGTCTATTTGTGCCAATATCGAGTGTGCGAGTTTCTAGTAATATTGGAGAATTTAAAGAAACAGCGCGCGTGAATCTAGAAAACAAGCAAAGCTTTCGAGCGGAAAGGCAAAGGCGATCAGCTGGTTCTTGACACTTGATGAGGGGGGGGAGATGTTGCCCCCTTGGTGATCGCATAATATCCGTGGGAATTACCGGCCGCGTCAGGATCAGTTGATTAATTGATTATTGTTTGGCTTTGTGACATCTTTCATACATTTTAAGTAAAATACAAAACTATCTTTGTGTTTATATCATCCCCTCCATTGATCTTGTGGCTATATTATACTGGTAAACATAGAGTGATAACAATAAGTACCTGCCTGATTCCTGATCTTTTGAGTGTGACCTTGCCAAGGCTACCACTGAATACACCAGTCCACTGATGTGTTACTGGCCACCTAAAACACCAGTTGGCGACCTTGTGATTAACCGTAGAGCCCAATTGTTGGGGAGGGCACACGACAGTCAAGTGCACGAGTCGTGTTCTCACTCTTTCTTAATTAGAGGCCGTTAAGATTGACTGGGAGACTCTCCTGGCGTGCAGTGGCGCAGTGAGGATCGAGTGCAGACCCGCAGGGCTATGGTGAGTTACCTTGGGCATAACTATTGCTCACCCCAGAGTAAGGGTAGAGAATAATAGAGAGGTGAAACCCCAACACAATATACAAAAAGGGCGACAGGCAAGAGGCACTGAACTACAGGCCAGTGTCCTTGACTTGTATACCATGCAAAGTGATGGCGAAGATCGTGAGAAAAAACCTGGTAGCACATCTGGAGAGAAGGGACTTCATGACAAATCGCCAACATGGGTTCAGGGAGGGTAAATCTTGCCTGACGGGCTTAATAGAATTCTACGACCAGGTGACACAGATTAAGCAAGAAAGAGAGGGTTGGGCGGACTGCATTTTCTTAGATTGTCGGAAAGCCTTTGACACAGTACCGCAGAAGAGGCTGGTACATAAGCTGGAGAGACAGGTAGGTGTAGCTGGTAAGGTGCTCCAGTGGATAAGGGAGTACCTAAGCAATAGGAAGCAGAGAGTTACGGTGAGGGGTGAGACCTCCGATTGGCGTGAAGTCACCAGTGGAGTCCCACAGGGCTCTGTACTCGGTCCTATCTTGTTTCTGATATATGTAAATGATCTCCCGGAGGGTATAGATTCATTTCTTTCAATGTTTGCGGACGATGCCAAAATTATGAGAAGGATTAAGACAGAAGAGGACTTTTTGAGGCTTCAAGAAGACCTAGACAAACTGAAGGAATGGTGGAACAAATGGTTGTTAGAGTTTAACCCAACCAAATGTAATGTGATGAAGATAGGTGTAGGGAGCAGGAGGCCAAATACAAGGTATCATCTGGGAGAGGAAATTCTTCAGGAGTCAGAGAAGGAAAAAGACTTGGGAGTTGATATCACGCCAGACCTGTCTCCTGCAGCACATATCAAGCGGATAACATCAGCGGCATATGCCAGGCTGGCCAACATACGAACGGCATTCAGAAACTTGTGTAAAGAATCATTCAGAACTTTGTATACCACATATGTCAGGCCAATCCTGGAGTATGCAGCCCCAGCATGGAGTCCATATCTAGTCAAGGATAAGACTAAACTGGAAAAGATTCAAAGGTTTGCCACCAGACTAGTACCCGAGCTGAGAGGTATGAGCTACGAGGAGACACTACGGGAAATAAACCTCACTTCGTTGGAAGACAGAAGAGTTAGGGGGGACATGATCACCACGTACAAGATTCTCAAGGAAATCAACAGGGTTGATAAAGACAGGCTATTTAACACAAAGGGCACACACACTATGGGACACAGGTGGAAACTGAGCGCCGAAATGAGCCACAGAGATATTAGAAAGAACTTTTTTAGTGTCAGAGTGGTTGACAAATGGAATGCATTAGGAGGTGATGTGGTGGAGTCTGACTCCATACCCAGTTACAAGTGTAGATATGATAGAACCCAATAGGCTCTGGAATCTGTACACCTGTTGATTGACTAATATCTCTGTGGCTCATTTGGGCACTCAGTTTCCACCTGTGTCCCCTAGTGCGTGTGCCCCTTGTGTTAAATAGCCTGTCTTTATCAACCCTGTCAATTCCCTTGAGGATCTTGAATGTGGTGATCATGTCCCCCCTAACTCTTCTGTCTTCCAACGAAGTGAGGTTTAATTCCCATAGTCTCTCCTCATGGCTCATACCTCTCAGCTCGGGTACTAGTCTGGTGGCAAACCTTTGAACCTTTTCCATTTTAGTCTTATGCTTGACTAGATATGGACTCCATGCTGGTGCCGCATACTCCAGGATTGGTCTGACATATGTGGTATATATGTTCTGAAAGATTCCTTACACAAGTTTCTAAAGGCCGTTCTTATGTTAGCCAACCTGGCATATGCTGCTGCTGTTATCCTCTTGATATGAGTATCAGGGGACAGGTCTGGCGTGATATCAACCCCCAGGGTCTTTCTCTCTCTCTGACTCTTGAAGTATTTCATCTCCCAAGTGATAACTTTGTATCTGGTCTCCTGCTTCCTACCCCTATCTTCATTACATTACATTTGCTTGGATTAAAACTCTAACAGCCATTTGTTCGACCATTCCTGCAGCTTGTCCAGGTCTTCTTGAAGCCTCAAGCTGTCTCCTCTGTCATAATCCTTCTCATAATTTTGGCGTCGTCAGCACAAACATTGAGAGGAATGAGTCTATAACCCTCTGGAAGTTCATTACGTATATCAGAAACAGGATAGGTCCAAGTACAGAGCCCTGTGGGACTCCACTGGTGATTTCACGCCAGTCTGAGGTATCACCCCTCACTGTAACTCTCTGCTTCCTATTGTTTAGGTACCCCCTTATCCACTGGAGCGCCCTACCAGTTACTCCTGCCTGTTTCTCTAGCTTATGCATCAACCTTTTATGGGGTACTGTGTCAAAGGCTTTCCGACAGTCCAAAAAAATGCAGTCCGCCCACCCTTCTCTTTCTTGTTTAATCTTTGTCACCTGATCGTAGAATTCTATCAATCCTGTAAGGCAAGATTTACTCTCCCTGAACCCATGTTGATGGGTTGTCACGAAGTCTCTTCTCTCCAGATGTGTTACTAGGTTTTTTCTCACAATCTTCTCCATCACCTTGCATGGTATACAAGTTTAAGGACACTGGCCTGTAGTTCAGTGCCTCTTGTCTGTCACCCTTTTTGTATATTGGTACTACATTAGCAGTCTTCCATATTTCTGGTAGGTCCCCCGTTTCCAGTGACCTACTATACACTATGGAGAGTGGTAGGCAAAGTGCTCCTGCACACTCTTTCAATACCCATGGCGAGATTCCATCCGGCCCAACAGCTTTTCTCACATCCAGCTCCAATAGGTGCTTCTTGACCTCATTTCTTGTAATTTCGAACCTATCCAAGGTCACCTGGTTTGCTGCCACCTCTTCTAGTGCCGCGACATCTCCCTGTTCTATTGTAAAGACCCTCCTGGAACCTTTTGTTGAGTTCTTCACACACCTCTTTGTCATTCTCTGTGTACCTGTCCTCGCCCACCCTAAGTTTCATCACCTGTTCCTTCACTGTTGTCTTCCTCCTGATGTGACTGTGTAGTAGCTTGGGTTCGGTCTTGGCTTTATTAGCTATATCATTTTCATACCTTTTCTCAGCTGCTCTTCTCACACTGACATACTCGATCCTGGTTCTCTGGTATCTCTCTCTACTTTCTGGTGTTCTGTTATTACGGAAGTTCCTCCATGCCCTTTTGTTTTGCTCCTTTGCTTTCATACATTCCTTATTAAACCACGGATTCTTCCTTGCTTCTCTGTTTTTTTTCCTGTCGGGCTGGGACAAACCTGCTTACAGCTTCCTGACATTTTTGGGTGACATAGTCCGTCATGTCTTGTACGGACTTGGTTCCGAGTTCTGTGTCCCAATGTATATCCCATATGAATTTATTCATTTCCTCATAGTTTCCCTTTCGGTACGCCAGCCCTTTGGCTCCCAGTTCTTTTTTGGGGGTGATAATTTCCAGCTCAACCAGGTACTCAAAGCTCAATACACTGTGATCACTCATTCCCAAGGGGGCTTTCAACTTAACTTCCCTTATATCCGACTCATTTAGGGTAAATATCAGATCAAGCAAGGCTGGTTCATCCCTTCCTCTCATTCTTGTCGATTCCTTGACGTGTTGACTTAGAAAGTTTTCTTGTTGTCACATCCAGCAGCTTAGCTCTCCATGTGTCTGGGCCTCCATGTGGGTCTCTGTTTCTCCCAATCTATCTTCCCATGGTTGAAGTCTCCCATGATTAGAAGTCTGGATCCGTTCCTGCTAGCAACAGAAGCTGCTCTTTCTATTATGTTAATGGTGGTGGCCAAGTTGTTTCTATCATATTCCTGTCTGGGTCTTCTGTCATTCGGTAGGGGGTTATATATGACTACTATTATAATTTTCTGTCCTCCAGTTGCTATGGTGCCTGAAATGTAGTCACTGAAACCTTCACAGTTCTGAATTACCATCTCTTCGAAACTCCAACCTTCTCTTAGTAGCAGAGCTACACCACCTCCTCCTCTCCCTTCTCTCTCTTTCCTCACTACATAGTAGCCCTGTAGAAACACTGCGTTTGTTATGATTTTCGTTAACTTTGTTTCTGTGAGTGCTATTATGTCTGGGTTTTCTTCTAGTGCCCATTCTCCAAGTTCACTTGTTTTATTTGAAATCCAATCTATGTTAGTGTACATCGCCTTGAAGCTCACTTTCTTCTGTTCATTTTCATGTCCCTTTCTTGGCAAGCATTCTGCTGGTGTGGGAAGCTGTTCCTTGGGTGAGAGGATCTGTGAGGTGGTTTGCAGGGTCTCAGAGGATTTTGGGGTGGGGGGTGGGGGTTGAAGGGAAGGGGGGACAGGTAGGGTGTGGGTTAGGGAGGTAGGGGGGACATGGAGGATACGCAGTGAGGGGAGAGGAGGGATAGGGAGGGTCTGGGATGAAGGGGGAATGTGTGTGTGTGTGTGTGTGTGTGTGTGTGTGTGTGTGTGTGTGTGTGTGTGTGTGTGTGTGTGTGTGTGTGTGTGTGTGTTTGTGTGTGTATGTGTCAGTGTGTGCATTTCAACACCGTCTCAAGTCTATTTACTTTTCAAGTTTAAGTACCAATTTCTTGCAAGGTTGGTGTTCAATCCCAGAGGGTCACAGTGGTTGTGTATCGTTTCTCCACGCCGTCCTCATATACCCGCTCCTTGTTCTTATTCTCCTTCCAAGTGATAAATATAGTCATTATTGGCTTAGCACTTACTCCCATTATCTTGAGATGATTACTCCCGTGTACAAAGATGCAACTGATCCATCCCTCCTCCACCTACCCGATCGTATTGAGTTGGCCGGAGAGTTCAAGTAGGTGTACCTGGATGATGTTTACTTCACTGAAGCCATGATGGAGTTAGTCAACAAACTTGGTTCATTCTAGATGTACAGTGAGTCTTGGTGCATTGGCTTCCCTAGTTTATTGTAAGGCAGGGTGTCAATTCTCTGTAGAGCACTTGACTCCTCCTTGTAATTTCCAGTAGGGTGTACAAGTCAATAAGGAGAACCTGGAGGCATTTACTCCAAGCAATCTATAGTAGGGGTATGCAAGTCAAAGTGTCAGGGGACTAAAGTGCAGGTACTCATCACTGTTTCTTATGTAGAGTATCAGTCTACTAGAGTCACTTACACAAGTATAACACTGAATTCCTTGCAGAGTGTATCACTATATGATGCTATTTTAGAAAACCTCACAACCCATTTCTCAGATATCTTCATAAGATTGGAGACGTTCCCCAATACTGAAGAGATCAGAGTCTTGGGGGTCATCTTCTGCATCAACACTGAGAGTTTCAGGTATGACCTTTAGCCTCACAGATTCCCCTTGATTGGAAAATAACTTGGTACCTCTTGGCTCTGAGAAGAGATCTAGGTTTAACTGTCGAACCCACCTGTTGGCAGAGATTACTTCAGCGAACCCACCTGTTGGTAGAGATTACTTCATCAAACCCACCTGTTGGTAGAGATTACTTCAGCGAACCCACCTGTTGGTAGAGATTACTTCATCAAACCCACCTGTTGGTAGAGATTACTTCAGCGAACCCACCTGTTGGTAGAGATTACTTCATCAATCCCACCTGTTGGTAGAGATTACTTCAGCGAACCCACCTGTTGGTAGAGATTACTTCATCAAACCCACCTGTTGGTAGAGATTAATTCAGCGAACCCACCTGTTGGTAGAGATTACTTCATCAATCCCACCTGTTGGTAGAGATTACTTCATCAATCCCACCTGTTGGTAGAGATTACTTCAGCAAACCCACCTGTTGGTAGAGATTACTTCAGCGAACCCACCTGTTGGTAGAGATTACTTCAGCGAACCCACCTGTTGGTAGAGATTACTTCATCAAACCCACCTGTTGGTAGAGATTAATTCAGCGAACCCACCTGTTGGTAGAGATTACTTCAGCGAACCCACCTGTTGGTAGAGATTACTTCATCAAACCCACCTGTTGGTAGAGATTACTTCATCAAACCCCACCTGTTGGTAGAGATTACTTCATCAAACCCACCTGTTGGTAGAGATTGCTTCAGCAAACCCACCTGTTGGTAGAGATTACTTCATCAATCCCACCTGTTGGTAGAGATTACTTCATCAAACCCACCTGTTGGTAGAGATTAATTCAGCGAACCCACCTGTTGGTAGAGATTACTTCAGCGAACCCACCTGTTGGTAGAGATTACTTCATCAAACCCACCTGTTGGTAGAGATTACTTCATCAAACCCACCTGTTGGTAGAGATTACTTCAGCAAACCCACCTGTTGGTAGAGATTACTTCATCAATCCCACCTGTTGGTAGAGATTACTTCAGCAAACCCACCTGTTGGTAGAGATTAGTCCAGCAAGCCCCACATATCGACAAAGACGTCAACAACCTTCCCCAACCATTGCATGAACCAAAGTATAAAAAAGTCTCTCTGGAAATAGTTTTTCAATAACTCCCAGCAACTCCAAGGAGAATTTCTCTCCGATATATTTATGTGGCTATATTGATGTTAATCTTCGTCAAGGTGTCATCAATATCCTCAGGTCTGGTGTCATATAGAGTCTTGACACAATGGTGTCATGCGCCAGATTTACAATGTTTTACGTGGAGGACATTTTCTACCTTGACATATTACTTGCGAGGGTGGATATATATGAGTATAGAAGGAACCATTTATCTCAAGCTGCGTGCCAGGGAGGTAGACTTATCCGAGGCCATATTTAACTCACGCTTGGCTGCTCTCTTAGCAATCTTCTGCAACAATAAATTTCACTTATATATTTGGTGGTGTTTTATCTCTGTATAGTTGGCCGAAATAACGCAGGTATATACATTGTTGTCTTCAGTTGTATCATGGAATAATTATTGCGTATCTCCAGGAGAGCATATATCCCAATCTGTTATATAAGTATGTGTATGACAATATATATGACAGCAATGTTACCAAAGCAAAATAATATAAATATGAGCTAAAACAAAAATGATACTGCAATAAAACTATATATTTTCTATGATAATAAAACAAAAATGACCTTACTAATTCATCTTGGTTGTTTTTCTTCCATTAGAAACCTGATTACACGGAGGTTTTGAATCCATTAGCTGCTTGATTACTTGTTGTTTTTTAACCAATATAAGTTTAATTATTATCTAATACAACAGATGCTTGATTACCCAACAACCAAACAGTTCTTGAGTGTCATTTCGACATCTGACATTGACAAATATACAAGGACCTTTACCTGTGTCAGCTTCCAGTATCAGTTTCCTCGTTGTCCAGGCCAGTTACCTCGTTGTCCAGGCCAGTTTCCTCGTTGTCCAGGCCAGTTACCTCGTTGTCCAGGCCAGTTTCCTCGTTGTCCAGGCCAGTTTCCTCGTTGTCCAGACTAGTTTCCTCGTTGTCCAGGCCAGTTTCCTCGTTGTCCAGGCCAGTTTTCCTCGTTGTCCAGACTAGTTTCCTCGTTGTCCAGGCCAGTTTCCTCGTTGTCCAGGCCAGTTTCCTCGTTGTCCAGGCCAGTTTCCTCGTTGTCCAGACTAGTTTCCTCGTTGTCCAGGCCAGTTTCCTCGTTGTCCAGACTAGTTTCCTCGTTGTCCAGGCCAGTTTCCTCGTTGTCCAGGCCAGTTTCCTCGTTGTCCAGACTAGTTTCCACGTTTTCCAGGCCAGTTTCCCTCGTTGTCCAAACTAGTTTCCTCGTTGTCCAGGCCAGTTTCCTCGTTGTCCAGACTAGTTTCCTCGTTGTCCAGGGCCAGTTTCCTCGTTGTCCAGAATAGTTTCCTCGTTGTCCAGGCCAGTTTCCTCGTTGTCCAGGCCAGTTTCCTCGTTGTCCAGGCCAGTTTCCTCGTTGTCCAGGCCAGTTTCCTCGTCGTCCAGGCCAGTTTCCTCGTTGTCCAGACTAGTTTCCTCGTTGTCCAGGAGAAATTTCCTCGTTGTCCAGGCCAGTTTCCTCGTTGTCCAGACTAGTTTCCTCGTTTTCCAGGCCAGTTTCCTCGTTGTCCAGACTAGTTTCCTCGTTGTCCAGGCCAGTTTTCCTCGTTGTCCAGGCCAGTTTCCTCGTTGTCCAGGCCAGTTTCCTCGTTGTCCAGGCCAGTTTCCTCGTTGTCCAGGCCAGTTTCCTCGTTGTCCAGACTAGTTTCCTCGTTTTCCCAGGCCAGTTTCCTCGTTGTCCAGGCCAGTTTCCTCGTTGTCCAGACTAGTTTCCTCGTTTTCCAGGCAGTTTCCTCGTTGTCCAGACTAGTTTCCTCGTTGTCCAGGCCAGTTTCCTCGTTGTCCAGACTAGTTTCCTCGTTGTCCAGGCCAGTTTCCTCGTTGTCCAGACTAGTTTTCCTCGTTGTCCAGGCCAGTTTCCTCGTTGTCCAGGCCAGTTTCCTCGTTGTCCAGGCCAGTTTCCTCGTTGTCCAGACTAGTTTCCTCGTTGTCCAGGCCAGTTTCCTCGTTGTCCAGGCCAGTTTCCTCGTTTGTCCAGGCCAGTTTCCTCGTTGTCCAGGCCAGTTTCCTCGTTGTCCGGGCTAGTTTCCTCGTTGTCCAGGCCAGTTTCCTCGTTGTCCAGGCCAGTTTCCTCGTTGTCCAGGCCAGTTTCCTCGTTGTCCAGGCCAGTTTCCTCGTTGTCCAGGCCAGTTTCCTTCGTTGTCCAGGCCAGTTTCCTCGTTGTCCAGGCCAGTTTCTTCGTTGTCCAGGAGAGTTTTCTCGTTGTCCAGGGCCAGTTTTCCTCGTTGTCCAGGCCAGTTTTCCTCGTTGTCCAGGCCAGTTTCCTCGTTGTCCAAGCCAGTTTCCTCGTTGTCCAGCCCAGTTTCCTTCGTTGTCCAGGGCCAGTTTCCTCGTTGTCCAGGCCAGTTTCCTCGTTGTCCAGGAGAGTTTTCTCGTTGTCCAGGCCAGTTTTTTCGTTGTCCAGACCAGTTTCCTCGTTGTCCAGGCCAGTTTCCTCGTTGTCCAGGCCAGTTTCCTCGTTGTCCAGGCCAGTTTCCTCGTTGTCCAGGCCAGTTTCCTCGTTGTCCAGGCCAGTTTCCTCGTTGTCCAGGCCAGTTTCCTCGTTGTCCAGACCAGTTTCCTCGCTGTCCACGCCAGTTTCCTCGTTGTCCAGGCCAGTTTCCTCGTTGTCCAGGAGAGTTTTCTCGTTGTCCAGGCCAGTTTTCTCGTTGTCCAGGCCAGTTTTCTCGTTGTCCAGACCAGTTTCCTCGCTGTCCAGACCAGTTTCCTCGTTGTCCAGGCCAGTTTCCTCGTTGTCCAGGCCAGTTTCCTCGTTGTCCAGACTAGTTTCCTCGTTGTCCAGGCCAGTTTCCTCGTTGTCCAGGCCAGTTTCCTCGTTGTCCAGGCCAGTTTCCTCGTTGTCCAGACTAGTTTCCTCGTTGTCAGGCCAGTTTCCTCGTTGTCCAGGCCAGTTTCCTCGTTGTCCAGACTAGTTTCCTCGTTGTCCAGGCCAGTTTCCTCGTTGTCCAGACTAGTTTCCTCGTTGTCCAGGCCAGTTTCCTCGTTGTCCAGGCCAGTTTCCTCGTTGTCCAGGCTAGTTTCCTCGTTGTCCAGGCCAGTTTCCTCGTTGTCCAGACTAGTTTCCTCGTTGTCCAGGCCAGTTTCCTCGTTGTCCAGGCCAGTTTCCTCGTTTCCAGCTTTCCTCGTTGTCCAGGCAGTTTCCTCGTTGTCCAGACTAGTTTCCTCGTTGTCCAGGCCAGTTTCCTCGTTTTCCAGACTAGTTTCCTCGTTGTCCAGGCCAGTTTTCTCGTTGTCCAGGCCAGTTTCCTCGTTGTCCAGACTAGTTTCCTCGTTGTCCAGGCCAGTTTTCTCGTTGTCCAGGCCAGTTTCCTCGTTGTACTATCCACCTTTCTTGTTCTCCAGGTCAGCTCTTTGTTCACTTTGATTCCTTCTTTTTATAAGGTTCAACATCAGTGACCCACATGTGGGCAGAGATTACTTCAGCCTTTCGCTACCAGCGTCTGAGCCAAAGAACTGAATAATCTACTGAAAATAGTCCTCAATTTGGCCAGCTGGGATAGGTTCCATCTGGTATATGTGTTAATGTATTGATCTTAATCTCCCTCAAGGTCTCATTAATAGTTATTGAGACTAATTTCTCCTGTGAAGATACGCGGACGCCACAGCCTCCACGCCTCTCAACAGCAAGCGATGTCATCTTAGGTGATTTACGCATCATTCCCGTTATGTTCTACCAACGTCGGCTTGCAAGCTCCATCAATTTTCCACTTTTATTTGTCTTAAGGCAAAAGATTGGCTACAGATGACAATGTTATCTCTCTGGAGCTCCACAAGTTCGGTCACTGCATTCTGTTGCAACCTTCTGTTGACCAATAAAGATGCTCAACATTCTTAGCTCTAAGTCGGACGTCACCAGCGTCTGAATGCTGCCCCAGTGATCTCTGTTTTCTATTTCCCATCGGTCTACCACGCCGTTTCACCACGCCCAGCAGACTCTGATTGGCTGAGCACCCCACAGCTCGCTCCTGACTGGTCAATTCAATTTATCCGCCTCTTGTATACTCCCGCGTCCTTCCAATGCGACCTGCTGGAAAATTTCATTTACTGACTTCCATGGCACTAGTTGCTATTTAATTAAATACGAACGCCTTTTGAAATGTCTTTAAACACTAAAACAAAAGATTTCAGAGTTGCAGGGTTGGATTGTATGTTTTGTATGACTCAGTTTTCTGAGTGATATTACAGTCTGATAAGGTTGTGAAGGAGATCTCCTCGATGTGATTATACAGAGTTCAGCGCTAGTTCTCGGGACCCGCCTCTACATCTTCTGGTTGACTAATGCAATAATTATCTTTCCAAAGGTCTCACATATTTTGTTTAAGATATTTATTGACCTTGCGTCTTTCTCCTCTCACCAGTATTACTTTGTGGTTCAGTATGAAGCTATTTTGTGGCTCTTTATGAAGCTATTTTGTGGCTCGGTATGAAGCTATTTTGTGGCTCAGTATGAAGCTATTTTGTGGCTCAGTGTGAAGCTATTTTGTGGCTCAGTATGAAGCTATTTTGTGGCTCAGTATGAAGCTATTTTGTGGCTCAGTGTGAAGCTATTTTGTGGCTCAGTATGAAGCTATTTTGTGGCTCAGTATGAAGCTATTTTGTGGCTCGGTATGAAGCTATTTTGAGGCTCAGTATGAAGCTATTTTGTGGCTCAGTGGTGAAGCTATTTTGTGGCTCAGTGTTAAGCTTTATGAAGCTATTTTGTGGCTCATTATGAAGCTTTATGAAGCTATTTTGGGGCTCAGTATGAAGCTTTATTAAGCTATTGTGTGGCTCAGTATGAAGCTTTTCCTGACATCTTTCGAACGCTCAGACTTTGTGCGTGTGCACGCGCGTGTGTACGTATTTACAATTACTACTTTTGCCTGTAGGATCGAACTGATAGCTCTTGGACCCCGCCTTTCTAACTGTCGTTTGTCTCCCGACCTATGTTTCCTGTATCATATCTTCTGTATATATATATATATATATATATATATATATATATATATATATATATATATATATATATATATATATATATAATATATATATATATATATATATAATATATTTCTCCCTCACACAAAGACACACGGGACACAAGCGGGACCAAAGAGCCAGAGCTCAACCCCCACAAGCTCCACCAGGTGAGTACACACATCCTCAGGACGCAGGTTGTAGGGATGGTCTAACTCCCAGATACTTATTTACTGCTAAGAAAATACCATCAGATGACAGAAAACTCTGCCCATCTGTTTCTGCTTCAACCAGGAATGGAACCCGGGTCCTAAGACTACGACCTCAAAGCGCTGTCCGCTCGGCTGTGCGTGTGTACGTACGTGCTTGCGTGCGTGCGTGCGTATGCATGTGCAACTAGTCAAACCACTTTAAAAATGGCCGCGTCATTCTACAAGGTAAATTCTAATCTTAATCTTTAAGGGATTTGTGAAATAGCCTTCCCCCAGCTGACTAGTCAGCTGATAATCCGTGCCAATCTCGTCTGTGCAAGATATGTGATTGGCTGTCAAATCTTGGGATCAGATTGGCATTATTCGCTTCGAGAGACGAGCTATACCTGCCCTGGTTTCCCCGAACACAGCCCCCAATATTTCCAGAGTCAGCTGGGTATGAACTTCACGGCGTTCACACTTGGGTAAAATTGTAAATATTGGTGTGTTTTACTGACAGCTTTGTGAGAGGTAGCGCCACTGCCGCTGCCTTCACTCACAGTTATTGCTGCTCCTCTTGCAACAATCTCTCTTGAATCAATGACCACAAAAGCAGTTCGTTTACATCTTAAAAAAAATAGTAGGAAAGGTTTCACAACATAGTTTCACTGAGTTGTTATTGTTTAACAAATTTACTGTTAATATTTTCCAGTATTTTGGTGTTCCTGGTCAGGAGCTTTACGGTGATCGTCTCTCGGTGTGCGGAAATGATGCAGTCTTCACTGGAGCCGTGTTGTTTGTGCATTGTTCAGCGCCTTGAGCTGTATGTTGTCGTCCTGCCTGTATATTGAGAACGTCTGTATATATTGAGAACACACGCTATTCTCTCTACGATGCCCTGGTTAGAACATATTTCGCACCGAGAAGAGTTCAGGGTGAGGCTTAAAATTGCCCCTTGCTCCTGGAGTTTTCTGAATGTCCTCCAGGAGGGAGTCTTGGGAGCCAGCTAGGGTACCATCATCCAAGAACCAGATGTTAAGCTCGCTGGACAGGACCTCTCTGACTTGTTTGATGACTAAGCAGAAAAGGAGAGGAGCAAGGGGGTCACCCTGTTGGACGCCTTCTCGCAAGTCAATTTCATATTCATCAAAAAGTAGCTTTAGATCCATACTGAAGCATGAATGTACAAAAGGGAAGAGGGAAGGGAAATGATGATGAACCGCACGGAGTACAGCGTCTCTCTGCACCAAATTGAAGACATTTTATAAATCCAGCTTGATAAGGGCCTTTTCGTGTGTGGTGTTAGCAACGAAAGCTCGAGCTGCAGTGAAATGCCGCCTCGCACCCTTGTGGAATGCTGAACCCCGAGCTGTTTGGCTTTAACATGTTGGCCGCTGACTCGCTAACTGTACTCGCAGCAGCCTTAGCGACGAGAGGCTGGAGAGAATTGCCCACAGCTATTATTCTGATCCCTGTATCTTTTTTCTTTAGTGGACAGAGAGATGCTGCAAAAAAGATAGGTCTTATGGTCTCTGGTATGTGCCAGCTAGACATGTTTTTGGTGAATCTAGTTAGTTCCACCAGGAGGCTCTGTGCAATGTCACCCAGTGCAGGGTTGAGCATTTGCTTGAGGTGGTTGGGTTTTAGTCCTGTGAATCCGCCTGCTGATCCTGTTGGGAAGGACATGGCTGCTTCATGGACCACAGATTCAGCCACCAGAGAGGTTTCTGCTCCGGTAGCCCCCACTGGTAGAATGTCGCCCTCACGAGGAGCCCTGGGTGGGTGTTTCTCCCTTAGGGCTTGAGCTGTTGCGGCATCTCTGTCGGCAATTGATTCCTCACTGGTGATGACTCTTATTGCTCCTATAGTGTGTGCGTGTGTTGTGTGTGTGTGTGTGTGTGTGTGTGTGTGTGGTGTGTGTGTGTGTACTCACCTAGTTGTGTTTGCAGGGGTCGAGCTCTGGCTCTTTGGTCCCGCCTCTCAACCGTCAATCAACAGGTGTACAGATTCCTGAGCCTATCAGGCTCTGTCATATCTACACTTGAAACTGTGTATGGAGTCAGCCTCCACCACATCTCTTCCTAATGCATTCCATTTGTCCACCACTCTGACACTAAAAAAGTTCTTTCTAATATCTCTGTGGCTCATTTGGGCACTCAGTTTCCACCTGTGTCCCCTTGTACGTGTTCCCCTTGTGTTAAATAGACTGTCTTTATCTACCCAATCAATTCCCTTCAGAATCTTGAATGTGGTGATCATGTTTCCCTCTAACTCTTCTGTCTTCCAGCGAAGTGAGGTTTAATTCCCGAAGTCTCTGCTCGTAGCTCATACCTCTCAGCTCGGGTACTAGTCTGGTGGCAAACCTTTGAACCTTTTCCAGTTTAGTCTTATCCATGACTAGATATGGACTCCATGTGTATGTGTGTGTGTGTGTGTGTGTGTGTGTGTGTACTCACCTATTTGTACTCACCTATTTGTGCTTGCAGGATCGAGCATTGACTCTTGGATCCCGCCTTTCTAGCTATCGGTTGTTTACAGCAATGACTCCTGTCCCATTTCCCTATCATACCTAGTTTAAAAGTATGAATAGTATTTGCTTCCACAACCTGTTCCCCAAGTGCATTCCATTTTTCCACTACTCTCACGCTAAAGAAAACTTCCTAACATCTCTGTGACTCATCTGAGTTTCCAGTTTCCACCCATGTCCCCTCGTTCTGTTATTATTACGTGTGAACATTTCATCTATTTCCACTTTGTCAATTCCCTGAGTATTTTATATGTCCCTATCATATCTCCTCTCTCCCTTCTTTTCTCTAGTGTCGTAAGGTTCAGTTCCTTCAGCCGCTCTTCATATTCCATCCCTCGTAAATCTGGGACAAGCCTCGTCGCAAACCTCTGAACCTTCTCCAGTTTCTTTATGTGTTTCTTCAGGTGGGTGCTCCATGATGGCGCGGCATACTCTAAGACGGGTCTCACGTAGGCAGTGTAAAGCGCCCTAAAAGCCTCCTCATTTAGGTTTCTGAATGAAGTTCTAATTTTCCCGAGTGTAGAGTACGCTGCTGTCGTTATCCTATTTATATGTGCCTCAGGATTTAGATTAGGTGTCACATCCACTCCCAGGTCTCTTTCTCGAATCGTTACAGATAGGCTGTTCCCCTTCATTGTGTACTGTCCCTTTGGTCTCCTGTCACCTGATCCCATTTCCATAACTTTACATTTACTGGTGTTAAACTCCAGTAGCCATTTCCTCTGACCATTTCTGCAGCCTGTTTAAGTCCTCTTGGAGGATCCTACAATCCTCGTCTGTCACAACTCTTCTCATTAATTTTGCGTCATCCGCAAACATTGACATGTATGATTCCACTCCTGTAAACATATCATTTACGTAAATTAGAAAGAGGATTGGTCCCAGCACCGATCCTTGAGGTACTCCACTTGTTACTGTTCGCCAGTCGACTTCTCGCCCCTTACCATTACCCTCTGGCTCCTTCCTGCACTTTCTCCTCATAGACTCTAAACTCTAGTCACCTACGAAACACCTAAAACTATTCTCTTCTACCTAGAATCACCTAAATCCCCCAAAAGTATTTTAAATATCTCGATCATGTCTTCTCTGCCTCTATCCATTTTTCAAGCGAAATTACATCCAGTTCTTTCAGTTTTTCTTCATCCCTCCAATTCGTCGCAATACTGGTTCGAGTCTCGTTGTAAACCTCGCTTAAATTTTCCATCTCCCTTATGTGCTCTTTGTGATGGAGCTCCATGTCTGCGCACACACTCCAGCTCTGCGCACACACTCCAGGTCTGCGCACACAATCCAGGTCTGCGCACACACTCCGGGACTGCGGCACACAATCCAGGTCTGCACAGACAATCCAGGTCTGGGCACACACTCCAGGTCTGGGCACACACTCCAGGTCTGGGCACACACTCCATGTCTGCCCACACACTCCAGGTCTGCGCACACACTCCAGGTCTGGGCACACACTCCAGGTCTGGGCACACACTCCAGGTCTGCGCGCACACACTACAGGTCTGGGCACACACTCCAGGTCTGGGGCACACACTCCAGGACTGCCCACACACTCCAGGTCAGCGCACACACTCCAGGTCTGCGCACACACTCCAGGTCTGGGCACACACTCCAGGTCTGGGTGTGGGAACCGACCTGTGAGATTTATATTTATTTAATTTATATGAATTTATATAGAATTAATATTTACGTTAATTTATATACTCCGATAGCAATTTGTATAATGATAAGTGGACTGTATTTCTGCAATAATCTCATAATCTCACAAATCGATCCCCTACACATTAGGGGGGTTTATTAAATTAATATATATGCAGCCAATCAAACTACAGAATTAGACTACATACATTGAAAAGGTTCCTTATCTTATAGTACAGCAGGTTAGTCCACCAGGTATAACTAGGGTGTAGACACCAAATTATCCTCTTTGAGGTAGCTGCCATCACCCAGGTAACTGATGCATAAAGCATATGCTTCCTCGTCTTGACCTGTCAAAAGGGCGCTAGCTGTAAGCCAGATTCTATATATGACAAGCTATATCAGAGAAAACACTATACATGGAACATGAAGACCTGGCTTAATTACCTTTAGTTTGAGGCTGCCTCGCGTTCTAACCGGATCACCCTACCCAATGACATTAATGGCCACTAATGATAGATATACGGGTTTCGGAAAGAACACGTAACTTGATTTGATGACAGCGTGTTGAAAATGGTACACCTTTGGTTTCCATAACACTACGTCCAAGTAAAATTAACAGGAGCCGTATTTGCTCCTGTGAGCCTCTGGTCTAGTATCAACAATGGCTGCCCTCCTTCCTCACTGACGCCTGGCTTACATTGTCCAGATTTCAGAAAGTGATAGAAGGGTCACATTTACTCTACTTTAATATTGATAATTAAGTTAATTTATATAAGATGTTTTTATGATGGTAAAGTCCAAAGACTAATGTATTTAAGAATAATTCCCACCATAATAGGTGGTGATTTATAATAGTATGTGGTGATGATATCCCGTTTTCTATAGACGGTAATTCCACTACAAGTTACGTTTTCTATGGGTAACTTGTTTATACAAACACAGCTGTTATCTGTCTGTATGATTATTAAATGGTGTCGGATTTTCCGACACTGGGCACCACACGTCCAGGTCCTGGGCACATACTCCATGTCTGCCCACACACTCCAGGTCTGCGCACACACTCCAGGTCTGGGCACACACTCCAGGTCTGGGCACACACTCCAGGACTGCCCACACACTCCAGGTCTGCGCACACACTCCAGGTCTGCGCACACACTCCAGGTCTGGGCACACACTCCAGGTCTGCGCACACACTCTAGGTCTAGGCACACATTCCAGGTCTGCGCACACACTCCAGGTCTGGGCACACACTCCAGGTCTGCACAAGTAGTAGAAAGTATGCCAGAACGCTGAAATTTTGCTTTTTCACCTGCAGCGTTCTGGCATACTCGTTTTTCGTTACCCCGGTGGAGATTGACTGCAGCCTTCTGGCATACACGTTTTTCGTTACCCCGGTGAGATTTGACTGCAGCCTTCTGGCATACACGTTTTTCGTTACCCCGGTGAGATTTGACTGCAGCGTTCTGGCATACACGTTTTTCGTTACCCCGGTGAGATTTGACTGCAGCGTTCTGGCATACACGTTTTTCGTTACCCCGGTGAGATTTGACTGCAGCGTTCTGGCATACACGTTTTTCGTTACCCCGGTGAGATTTGACTGCAGCGGTCTGGCATACACGTTTTTCGTTACCCCGGTGAGCCATGCACAGACATCGCTAATTGTCAATGACGTCACCCAGTCTTCATCTTCCCTGAATAACTCCGTTTTCTGTTATAGTTTATTTATTCCCATTTTCAATATTTATAGCAAAGGAGGATTCAAATGCTGCCTTTGGTCAAACCTAATGTGCAATGACGTTAACCATTATAAGCTCGTTTTTCTAAATAAGGTATTACCATACTGTTTCCCATTGTCTAAGAACATTTTATAGGCAAGATTTCCTATTAACATAAGAAATGAGTTCAACCATGTTACAGAACCAGTATTTACCCAGATCATTTTCCTAAATCAAAAACTTATTCCAATTTATGTCCATTGTTTCGTGTTTACAGTATTAATAACCCATTAATAACGCTTTTGCCATGTTTCCCCTATTTCTTCTTCGCCTTTGTAGATAACGCAATTTAAGCTTTGTGAATCTTTTCTTCAAGGGATGCTTATTGAGCGTAGGGCAAATAAAATGAAAACCCACTATCATCCATTTGTAAGAAAACAGTCCCCTGCCAGGCGTGGTGACTTCAATGCGATTTCAGTACGAATCCAATATAGCTTCATAACACATAAATATATATGCACGTACATAAATATATATGAACGTACATAAATATATATGCACGTACATAAATATATATGAACGTACATAAATATATATGCACGTACATAAATATATATGCACATCTCACATTCTTTCAAAAACATACCTCCCCCCACACCTTAGTGTAGCATATAACAAATCAAAAATACTCATTTAGTGTATATATATATATATTATATATATATATATATATATATATAGGAATACTACATTCAGTAAAAGCAAGCCTCTCATGTTTTGAAATAAGGCCATCTTTTCTGACGTCATCATCCCTAATGTGGCGTGAGGCATCACATGCTAAATGCGGACCCTAGGAGGTTCACACATAAGTGTGAACTCTTAATCTGGCTTAATACCTCAACTGTACTCTGTGCTTCATCATTCAATATTCAGCTACAATAGCTCGTATTTTCGCTCATTGCTTATATTTTCTGTTATTCATAAACCCGATCAAACCATCCTAACCTAACCTAACCTAACATATTATATATAACAAACAAATACATTCTACAGACCAGTTATTGTTGTTGTTTAGTGACATCGTGAAAAGCGACCTCAGGTATAGGGATAAGGTATTGCTGGCCATTAGCATATAGGTGTAAAGGTATTACAGCACCTGACTGGTCAACTATGTATGACGTCACCAGACAACCAATGCGACCTTTAGCATCCTACCTGTATATGTACTGTATTTGATGTTATTATTATTTAAAAATGACTAGACTATCCATCCCCACCTAACCTAATCAGAGGTTTAAGAACATACATTTTAGTCATCCACAACTGTAATCATTATTCAGTGATAAGTTCAAAAGTATAACAGCAACCCAAATGTCGTACCACAATTTTTTGTAGAATCGTACATCTGGCAGCATAGGTGAGCTGAACATAAGAATAAAGGTAACTGCAGAGGTCCTATTGGCCCATACGAGGCAGCTCCTATATATTTCCACCCAATCTCACTCATGTCCACCCTATGCTGAAAACAACCAAGGGATCCCACTTAAAGCATTAGTTTACAATAATAGTTTTAATAAATAGCTCTTATTCTAGTTTTATACACAACAGCAATTATGAAACCCTATAGCCTAGATATTCTACTATAATCCACAAGTAGTTTACCACACATCTGGCAGTACAGCGGATTAGTGGCTTTGTTCATAGGCTAGTCAACTGTCCTCACATCCATCGAATAGCTATCCAAATGTTGCACCTCAATTCATCCATCTAGCAACTGAGCTGGATGCTAGCCACTATATTCATAGGCTAAACATTTCTACACCTCAAAAAATCCTAGTCTTGCTACGCAAATCAGGTAACTTGTTTCTAAACCAACAGTCTCAAGTACAATCATGCATACCTACTCATACTCCACAACCTATACATTCATAGAGAATAGCCTAGTTTTTTGCCACCATTTCCCCATTAATCAGATGCAATTTATGCCATGCACACAGAAAATACAGCATCTACACACCAAATATACCATTTATGCACAAAATATATTATTTACACTCAAAATATGCCATCACACAAAAATATGTCATTTATAGACAAAAATATAACATTTACATGCAAAAATATGTTAGTTGGACATGAAATGTAGCATTTACACAATATTGCATGGACACTCAGAGTATGACATTTACACAAAGTACGGTATTTTGCACAAATATATCAAAATGATTATGCAATTTAGACAATCAAAAAATGCGCTTTCACTAAAATTACACAATTTCACAAACATAATTTTCACAAAATACCCACACATTGTCTCATAAACCAAAATACACATACACCATGAAGATCTATTTTATCAGATTACAGAGCTTACACAAAATACACTATTTTCACACACAAATACAGTTGCACCAGTTCCACTTCAACAAATTAAAAACACAACTTGCATAAATGCACTATTATCACAAAAATTATTATAAAACATGGACAATTATTACACAGTTTGTGTAATTATTTTACATCTTTGCACAATTATTACAAGAAAACTTGCTATATAATTACTCAACTTGCACAATGACAATCAATACACAAAGGTATAAATAAACAATTCGTCCATATGCAATTACACAACATGCGCAATTAATACACAACTTATACAAATATTACACATCTTTCATAATTATTACACAACTTGTACAAATGCATATCTAGCACAAATACGTACAATACATAACTACCCCAAATATGAAAATACACAACTAGCATAAATACACGATTTACACAAATACAATTGCGACATTTACACAACTTGCTCAAAAATATAATCAATACACAACTTACCAAAACATGAACAATACATAACTAGCACATATTCATTAAATACTCAACTAATCAATTTCCGCAAATACACATACAAAACATATACAATTAATACATACAACTTGCACAAAACAATACACAATTTATAGAAATATAATCAATACATAATTGCAATAACCATACAACTTATGCAAAATACATAATCTGCACAATTAATACACAAGTATATTAATTGTGCTATATATGTACAAACACAACCAACTAGGTCAAACAATACACAATTTGCATGATATCTTTCTGGGTATATTTAGGACATTAATTATAATATGCTGAGTTTAACCAACTCCCCAAAAGTCAGAATTTCACATATAAAAATGGTGCATATGACTTCCGATGAGCTCAATATATAACACATTCTTTTTCCATTAAGATATCAACATTATTAGTGCTAAACTATTCATCTAACATATGTCCACTGTTTTTATGTCTTATTAATACCTTCCTTGTTACATCCTCTCCAATCAGACCACCCATATTTATGTATTTATTCAAACCATCTAACAGACTTATTTGTTCTAGCCTTAGTTATGTTAGGGCAGGTGGGGTTAGGTGAAGTCAGTATTGTGGGAAAAACCTGCTGGGATTGATATAAGAGGAGACTACCAGGGACTTGTACTGAACTAAATTAAAAATTTACTGTCTGCAAATTAATTCAACTAAAATCTCTAGCTAGGGTTGTAAATCCTAGATCCTCTTTTCCTAATGACAGACTGTGGGCTGTAAGGGACAGGTGGGGTGAATGACTTAGTTGATAGAAGTTCCAATCCACCTGTAGACAGGGATCTCACATCAGCTTGTATTTTATACAAGGATAAGATTTAATAAATTCAGTTATATGACTGAACACTGGCTCTGTTTAAATCAGGTATTTAAACATACATAGTCTAACCTAGCACCATAACTTACAGCCAATAGATTCTTATACTATAAACAACAAATTAAATTGTAAAAGTATAATAAATGACTGTTAAAATACTGTTAAGTAACTACTAGATTATATTCAATAAAATGAACTTATATGATAACTTAAAAATAACTAAGCAAGCAATTGATAACTTAATTTATATATTCAATATATATGCAGACATATTCAATTTATACAGTTAGCTTGACTGAATCTTTTCCAACACTGTGGACACTTGTGAGGTTTTTACTTATTGAGGCTGAATTCTTTTCTGACAGAATGGACACTCATGAGGTTCAGTGCTTGGATAAGATTCACAGCTACACTACAATTTTAATAAACTTACTGATATGTGAGGCTTAGCCTCGCTTTTTAACCAACAGACAGATTTATAGGATATTAAAGCTACACAAGCATACAATTGGCCAATCATATACCAAATAACCTTCAATATACTTCTCTGCCAGTCGGGGTGCCTGTCTGACAAGTTTGCCAGACTGATTAACTCTCTCTTGTTGAGTTTAGGCACGATATTTTGTCACAGCGTTGCTGTATGATGATCTGGTAGCGTTGCTACTTGGATTTTTCTTTAACTGCGTTGCAGAAGAATGATATTTGATAAAGAATAGGAATGAAGGTGGTGGAAACCGCGTCACTGTGATCTCCACTAAACACTCTTATTTTATATAAATGTTCTAGGATTTTCCTTGTAGATATTGTCCAGGTACTCCCCCAGTTCTAGAGAGTATTCACTGGCGATAAAAATGTTAAATAAGGTGTCCTTGAGCTGGTAATGTTCGCTAAGGATCAGTCACTTGTTCACTCATTTGTAAACAAACGCGGAGTGCCGCTGGGCTTGTTGGTGGGCGCTTCACTCCCCCCATCGCCCTGCCATGCTCTCTGAGCACGGTAGCCTTCTATGAATATTGATTGATTATTTTTACAGTCTAGACTTATTATTGAAATAAGATGTGATTATAATATAATTAGATATAAGATTTAAAGATTATAAGTAGTATTTGAAAGTACCACTGATTCTTATTAAGGATTCGATATTATCCCTACCGGATGTTGAATAAATGTTCCAATAGTTTTTTAATTAACAAATCCTTCTAGAAGCTTCTGGATCCTTGAGAGATCATGTACAAAGTCACGTAGGCATCAAAAGGGCCCCTGTTGCGTACGTGTTCATGGTGCCATTGTCATCCAGGATCAAGCTATAAAATGAATCTTTAATGATTCTAATATGATTTTGATACGATTTAGATATGATTTTGATATGATTTAGATATGATATAGAAATTATACATTTCTTAGATGATTATTAGATATGGTGGGTAAAAATTTCCCACATCTTCCAGAGGGAGAGAACTGGCACAGAGTCCAATACTTAGGACAATAGTAACCATATGTATTTATTTACTCTCCATTGGATTGATAATACAAGTGCAAATTTTGCTTGCACTTTTGTGCTGCTGTCCGTTGTGGACGATTGTGTCTGTTAGGAGTCTGTGGGTCTTGTGGAGTTAGAGTGTCTTGAGGTCTCTCAGGATCTAACTGCAGCTGGCTCACTGATTCCATGTGGATGAGTTTGTCCAATGTCTTCAGGGAAGTTGTTCCTTTAGACAGGATTTTGACTATTCTCAAAATCCCCTGACTATCTGGATGGACTGAGACAACTTTACCTAATGGCCAGTCAGCCCTAGGGCCATCACTGTCTACCAAGACAATATCGCCAGGTTGGAGATTAGCTATATTATGGGGGACATTGGCCCCATAGTGATGTTCTCGTAGAGATGTAAGATATTCTTTTGTCCAAACATCATTCCATTTTTGGATTATGCTGGACAGATGCTTATACCCCTGAACCAACTCGCTCTGACCCACATATGAGGGATCTCTGATCTCATCATCCACTAGAGATGGTACTGGAGTCAGAAGTCTTCCATACATTAGGTGGGCAGGACTTAATGGCTCATGTTGAGTAGGATCCTCAGACAAGTAAGTCAACGGCCGGTTATTCACCCTTGATTCTATTTCCGTGATTACTGTCTGGAGTTCTTGAAGATTGATTTTCTGACGGTGTAGAGATTTTCTCAAGGATCTTTTTACAGTTCCTATTAACCGTTCATAAAATCCTCCGTGCCATGGGGCTCTCAGAGGGATAAATTTCCATCTGCAATGACGCTGTTCCAGTGTGGAAGTAACTGCAGGATGGGAACAGATTTCCCGTAGACATGCTTCTCCAGCTACCAAGTTTGCTCCGTTATCTGAAATCATCAGCTTAGGGCATGATCGGCGTGCTGCGAATCTGCGGAAAGCTTGAATAAATGATTGAGCAGTCATATCGGGTGTTACCTCTAGATGTACTGCCCTGGTGGTAGCACAGGTGAACAGACAGATGTATGCCTTGATAGGTTGCTTATCTGCAGTCCCTGTTAGATATATTGCTCCTGTATAATCTACTCCTGTCGTTTCGAAAGGTTGTAGATGGACCACTCGTTCCTTTGGTAGGGGTGGTGGCCCTGGATAAGAGCAAGTTCTTGCATCGTACCTTCGGCATATCATGCAATTCTTCAAGATTGATTTGACTGACTGTCTTCCCTGAGGAATCCAGTACTGCTGTCTGATTTGTGTGAGTGTGTCTAACACTCCTCCATGTTTGATGATTTGCTGATGTGTATGTAACACAATCAACCTGGTGATCCAATGATTTTTTGGTAAAAACCATGGATGCACGGTATCTAGATTGATATCTGCGTGTTTAAGTCTCCCTCCACAACGCAGAATGTTGTGATTTTCTTGGTCTATCCACAGACCGAGATTGTGTTTTAACTTATGCGGAAGATTTTCATAGTTATTCCCATAAGTTTCTCTCTGGGCTTGTCTTACCCAATAGATAAGTGCATCAGGAAAAGTGTATTTTATACCTTTTTTCCTGAGATAATGAAACACGTTCTGTGTTACATTGATTAATTTGATGAGCGAGGAGTAACGAGTACAATCCAAGAATGATATTTGAGCTTGCTGCCTGGTGGTAGTTATGGTTTGTGTCGTAATGACGTGTGGCTTTTGTTCAGGCCAACTACCATTCACTAACCATCGAGGCCCATGAAACCAAATATCTGCCTTTGCAAACTGTTTAAATGTCATACCTCTTGATAAGAGATCAGCTGGATTATCCTTTGTTGGTACATGCAATAATTGAAAGCCTGCGGAAATTTCTTTAATTTCCGAGACGCGATTTTTTACATATGGAGTTGGACAGTTGTCGTTTCGTATCCATTGTAAGACAGCTTCATTGTCAGACCATATAATGACATCTTTGATGTTCATGGTAGACAAGACTAGTTTGATATGCACTGCTAAGCGTGTTCCAGTTAGCAGTGCTGTTAGTTCCATCTGAGGCAAAGTCCTCTTTTTTTAATGGAGCGACTCTGGCCTTAGAGGTGATAAGATATGATTGATTAGAAGTCACTAAGTAAGCACAAGCTCCAAAAGCTTTGGCTGACGAGTCTGCGAATACATGTAGTGATACTTCTTCATTTTCCTCGACTATGTGTCTCGGAAAGATTATCTTTTCAACTAAAGTTTGTTCTTGAGCCACTTCCATCCAAGCTTTTTGTAACTGGATTGGTAGTGGATCATCCCAACCAACCTTAGCTTTCCATGCTTCTTGCACCAATAAACGCCACTTGATTGTCAAAGGATTTAGTAGACCCAGTGGGTCGAATACTTTGCTAACTTGTGAAAGCAAATCCCTTTTTGTAGTGATGTTGCAATTTACTGGCACGGATTTGATCGATATTGTGTCCGAGATTAAATCCCAATCCATACCTAACACCTTTTGTGATTCTGGTACGTGATATTCAGGGTAATCTCTTGCTATTTGATTATTCAATATTGCATTATTAGAGGCCCAAGATTGTAGTGGCATGTTGGCACCTTGTAGCTCCTTGTTGGCCTCTTGATATAATTGTAACAGTTCAGTAGTACTGTTAACTGTCCCTTGAAAATTATCTACATATAGATTTTGACTGATTTCAGTCTTACAGGGACTTGATGATTTCTTCAGATGAGTATCTAGAGTTGCTTGCAATAGAAATGGACTGCTTGTCGCGCCAAAAAGAACTGATGAGAATCTGAAAGTCACTACAGGACTATTGACATCTTCTGGGTTCTCTACCCATAGAAACTTAGTGAAGTCTCTATCTTCTTCTTGTAAGCCAACTCTTAGAAAGGCCTTACTTATATCTGTTGAATACGCATATTTGTTAAGTCTAAACTTCAACAGTATGTCATACAATTTCTGAGTTAGACTTGGACCTGTTTGCAAACAATCATTTAGACTGGTTCCTTGGGGTCCAGATTTAGAGCTACAATTAAAAACTATCCGTAAAGGAGTTGTTTTTGATTCTCTCATTACAGCCATGTGAGGTAAAAAATGGCCTGTTTGCTTATTGTCATGTTTCACGACTTCGATGAATTTATTCTTTAATTGTTGAGCAATAATCTCATGATAGAGTTTTAAATGCTCAAGCCTTTTTCTTAGCTTTGCTACTTGAGATTTAAATTGACTATAAGCCATGTGATAATTGGTAGGTAAGGTTTTATGGTTGATTTTCCATGGTAGCCTTACCCAGTACTGTCCATCATGGTACTGTACAGTTTCTAAGTATTGATTGTATGCACAGACATCATCAGGACTTGGTTGTTCAGGAATTATTCCTATGGCGTCAAGTTCCCACAATTGATGTACAGATTCCAATCCATCATCAATCATGTGGGGGATTTTAAGTGGAGACTGTTCTTTGCCTAGTCATGCCACTATTACAGTTTCTGTATGATGTGATTTTTCAGGAGTTGAAGGTTCAAGATCTAGTATAGGTCCTGTCATCAATATGCCTCCTGCTGATTTGAGTATATTCATACCCATAGATTCTTCTGATCCCAGAATGAATCGATGATAGTAGTCAGCTCCAATCAGGATTCCGATATCTCCTATGTAGTCAGAATCAAGCAGAGGATCTGCTAATTGGATTCCTTTTTCTTTTTGGAATTTAATTGTGGCTGTCAGACCAGTCACTTCCATTTCAGTAGGAATTTTATCAACTACTATGGCTTCTACTGTCCTTTGGGATGTACCTAGACAGACATTGAGTTTTACTACTGGAAAGGTTCTACGACCAGAATTAGTAAAAAACCCTGATATGGATGTAGATACTTGCTTTGAAGATTTAAGTTGTAAATCTTCTGCCATCTTTTTACTGATAAAGGTTTTCTGTGACCCTTGATCAAAAAAGCCTCTAGTTGCAATACAAATTCCTTGATTGCATAATTCTAGCTGTGCAGTAGGCAATATGGCTGTTGTAACAATTTCTGTATCCAAGTCGTTGACATTGCTCATTACTGTACAGAATTGTACGGCTGTTGTGGTATTATCATCTTTGGGCTTTGCCTGAGATGCAGGTTGATTATTGGAAGTCTGTGATCTGGATTGAGTGTTAATATCACCACAGAGTGCTGTGTGATGTACACTTTTATGACAATATTGGCAGTTTTGCAATGGAGTGTTACACTCACTTGTATCGTGCTTCCGTAGACAACGGATGCACCTGTTCAGAGATTTCAGTCGATCGATTCGACTGGCACGGCCTTCATATACTGTGCATTGATAAATGGTATGTGCTTCTTGACAGAATAAACATTTTGGGGCACTTGTAGCTCCTTTTGTCTTATCTGTCTTAGGAGCTTGGTTTCCTACAGTTCTGTTAACTGTGAGGGATATAGCATAAGAGCCAACATTATTCTGTTTCCACTTTGCAGAAGAGGAATTTTGTTGCCTTGATTTTTGACTGCCATTTTGGACATTTTTATTTTTGTCCGTGGATTCACTTTTGGGGATTTTTTCTTGAGATCTAAGTTTTCCTCGGCTTCGTAATCTTTGTACGTAAGCTCGAAGTCCATCAATGATTTGGCTTTGTGATAAGATGTTGGTGTTATAATGAGTGCATAGGCTGTCTATGACCTCATTTGGAAGTTTCCTTTGAATGATTAACTTTATAAGCCACTCTGCATCTCCTACAGGTACTTTTGTACTGAGGGCTTTGATGATTGATTCTATAGACAATCGAAATGATTGTAGTGACTCATAACTTTTATTTGGAGAGGGTAAATCCAATAATTTGTATGAGAGACGTGCAATTGCAGTCTCCTTATCACTGTAGTTATCTTGTAACAACTGTAAGGCATGGTCGTAATCATCATCTGTTAATGACAAATTAGCAATGACCTGCCTTGCCTCTCCCCGTAACTGGCCTTGCAAATATTGAAACTTTGTCGCCTTTTTGAGAGAGGTCTTGGAGTTTATTATAGAATCAAAGTGTCTCCAGAAGGTATCCCAATCGTCTTCATCCTTGCCCTCAAAATATGGTAATTGTACCTTTGGGAGCTCTGCGGCTATATGTGTGATAGTTGCATTGCTCTGTTGAGTGGATGAGCTCACATTGGATTGGGTTCCTGCTTGAGATATTTGTTTGATTAAAGGATCAAGTTGATCTTGGATTTTATCTTCATACATTGTCATTTCAACGACAATTTCCTGAAGTTCCCTTCGGGTTAAATCTGCATTAGCCATTTCTGTTAGATAAATCTCTGCATGGCGTTTGATTTGTTCATACTTATCCACAGCTGCTTTTACTCTGGTATTCAGAATTATTAAATTGGGAGATGGTTGTCTAGCCAACTTTTGACATTTGTCAATCAGTTGAGTTAGGTGATCTTGCAGACCATTAAGTGTCCTCCTATTTCCTGTTTCAGCTGCTGGTGGAACACTGTTAGTCATTTTGACCTTTTCCGAGTTTCGGAGATTCCGAGATTTTTCTCTTTTTTCTGATGAATATGTTTGATGTTAATGTATTTTGATAAATGAGCTTTCCTGTCTACTTAGGTAATGATTCCAAAGATCGTCCTTCATTTCCTCCCTGGAATCTGGTTGTAGCAGGTGTTCAATTATCAAAAGTACTGTTATAATTTGATTTGTGACCCGAATGCACGAATGCACCAAGTTGGTAAATCCTGTAATAATTTTTTAAAAATAGTAAATGGCACTATTTTTGCAAAGTTATTACAAGATCTGTTACCCTAATAGTTGCTTGATAAAATACAGTAGTATGTCTACTGGTTTTACCTGTAATAGGGTATGATATAGTTAATTATAGTTAGATTGTAAGGAATGCTCTTACAGTGATGATAACACTTTTTTAAAGAATATTATGTAATGAGCAGCTCCGAAAATCAGTAGATTAGAGATAATGCTAGATAATACACTTAAATATATATGTAATGTTACCACAATGAGGTAGGTAATTTTATTTTATGATTAAGATGCTGTTGTGTCTGTGACACTGATATACTTAAGTACTGTTGTTTCTTAACACTGAACAGTATCAGTATGCTATGAATGCTTACTAGCTAATGGATATGGTGGCTTAAGCCACTGCAAACTATTTGTTTACTTAAGATATATAGCTATGATAAATATTGGCTGGTAGCTAGGTTAGGCCAGAATATGTAAGAATTATTCCAATGCAAAATCAAGACGTTTCTTATGTATTTGCCATTGAAATATTCAGTAAATGAATGATCATAAATATCTAGGTACAAAGGACCATTATTATCCGGTTCGAAGGACCATTAATGTGGGAAAAACCTGCTGGGATTGATATAAGAGGAGACTACCAGGGACTTGTACTGAACTAAATTAAAAATTTACTGTCTGCAAATTAATTCAACTAAAATCTCTAGCTAGGGTTGTAAATCCTAGATCATCTTTTCCTAATGACAGACTGTGGGCTGTAAGGGACAGGTGGGGTGAATGACTTAGTTGATAGAAGTTCCAATCCACCTGTAGACAGTGATCTCACATCAGCTTGTATTTTATACAAGGATAAGATTTAATAAATTCAGTTATATGACTGAACACTGGCTCTGTTTAAATCAGGGATTTAAACATACATAGTCTAACCTAGCACCATAACTTACAGCCAATAGATTCTTATACTATAAACAACAAATTAAATTGTAAAAGTATAATAAATGACCTTAAATGTAGTCTAAATACTGTTAAGTAACTACTAGATTATATTCAATTAAATGAACTTATATGATAACTTAAAAATAACTAAGCAAGCAATTGATAACTTAATTTATATATTCAAATATATATGCAGACATATTCAATTTATACAGTTAGCTTGACTGAATCTTTTCCAACACTGTGGACACTTGTGAGGTTTTTACTTATTGAGGCTGAATTCTTTTCTGACAGAATGGACACTCATGAGGTTCAGTGCTTGGATAAGATTTACAGCTACACTACAATTTTAATAAACTTACTGATATGTGAGGCTTAGCCTCGCTTTTTAACCAACAGACAGATTTATAGGATATTAAAGCTACACAAGCATACAATTGGCCAATCATATACCAAATAACCTTCAATATACTTCTCTGCCAGTCGGGGTGCCTGTCTGACAAGTTTGCCAGACTGATTAACTCTCTCTTGTTGAGTTTAGGCACGATATTTTGTCACAGCGTTGCTGTATGATGATCTGGTAGCGTTGCTACTTGGATTTTTCTTTAACTGCGTTGCAGAAGAATGATATTTGATAAAGAATAGGAATGAAGGTGGTGGAAACCGCGTCACTGTGATCTCCACTAAACACTCTTATTTTATATAAATGTTCTAGGATTTTCCTTGTAGATATTGTCCAGGTACTCCCCCAGTTCTAGAGAGTATTCACTGGCGATGAAAATGTTAAATAAGGTGTCCTTGAGCTGGTAATGTTCGCTAAGGATCAGTCACTTGTTCACTCAGTTGTAAACAAACGCGGAGTGCCGCGAGGCATCGTCGTGGGCGCTTCTCGCCCCCGAGATGCTCCTCCCTCTCCCTTGAGAGGTAACTTTCAATGAATATTGATTGATTATTTTTACAGTCTAGACTTATGATTAAGATAAGATGTGATTATAATATAATTAGATATAAGATTTAAATATTATAAGTAGTATTTGAAAGTACCACTGATTCTTATTAAGGATTCGATATTATCCCTACCGGATGTTGAATAAACGTTCCAATAGTTTTTTAATTAACAAATCCTTCTAGAAGCTTCTGGATCCTTGAGAGATCATGTACAAAGTCACGTAGGCATCAAAAGGGCCCCTGTTGTGTACTGTTCATGGTGCCATTGTCATCCAGGATCAAGCTATAAAATAAATCTTTAATGATTCTAATATGATTTTGATACGATTTAGATATGATTTTGATATGATTTAGATATGATATAGAAATTATACATTTCTTAGATGATTATTAGATATGGTGGGTAAAAATTTCCCACAAGTATTTTCTATGATAATTTTAGACAAATTTGCTATATCTTATCAAAATGCATCTTGTTAAAACTTAAATTCATCTAAATCTATCAAAAATATACTTATACTACGCAAATTTGACTAAATTCAACCTAGCTAAACTAACAAAATATGAGCATCCCATATCCTCACATACAAGCCTATGTCGCCTCTGTCCATACATTATATGAGTCTGCCATATAGCTCCAACCCCAAATAGGAAAATTTACACTATTTCATAAACATGCTAGTTCATTACCCTAAGATATTATATATGTCCTTCCCTACACGACCTCATCTAACCTGACCTAGCATATCCAAACCTGGATTTGGTTGAAGTTGGCGAAATTTATGCTATGCCACCTAAATATGACCTAATTTAAGGCAATTTCCACCAAATATACCCAAATGTTGTGTATCATAGCATCACCAAAGCCCATTTTTACCTACATTTTCTCCTATTCCATCCTACCCTACGCAACCGTACCTAACCTATCCTACCATATCCAAACCTAGATTTGGTTAAAGTCTGCGAAATTTAAGCTATCCCACCTAAATTCGATCTAATTTAAGGCAATTCCCACCAAATATCCCCCAAATGTTGTGTATCACAGCACTGCCTAAGCCCATTTTTACCTACATTTTATCCTATTCCATCCTACCCTACGCAACCTTACCTAACCTATCCTAGCATATCCAAACCTAGATTTGGTTAAAGTCGGAGAAATTTAAATTATCCCATATAAATTCGACCTAATTTAAGGCAATTCCCACCAAATATCCCCCAAATGTTGTGTATCACAGCACTGCCTAAGCCCATTTTTACCTACATTTTCTCCTATTCCATCCTACCCTACACAACCTTACCTAACCTATCCTAGCATATCCAAACCTAGATTTGGTTAAAGTCGGAGAAATTTAAGTTATCCCATATAAATTTGACCTAATTTAAGACAATTTCCACCAAATATACCCAAAAATGTTTTTGGAACATAGCACGGCCAAAGCTCATTTTAGCTGAGTTTTCACCTATTCCAACCTGCCCTAGACAACCCTACCCAGCCTCTCCTGGCATATCCAAAGTCAGATTTGCTTATAGTTAGCAAAATTTATGCCTTTCCCACCTAAATTTAACCTAATTTAAGCCAATATCCACCGAATATACCCAAATGTTTCGTATCTTAGCATAGCCAAAGTTCATTTCACCCAAGTTTTCACCTATTCCATCTTACCTTACACAGCCTTACCTAACCTGACCAAGCATATCCCAAGCTAGATTTGATTAGAGTTCGTGAAATTTATGCTTACTCACCTAAATTCAGCCTAATTTAAGACAATTTCTACCCAATATACCCAAAATGTTTTGTTACATAGCTCAGCCAAAGACCATTTTAGCCGAGTTTTCACATATTCCAACCTACCCTACATAGCCTTACCTATCCCTGACCTAGCAGATTTGATTAAAGTTGGGGAAATTTAAGCTATCGCCATCAAATTGGAGACAATTTCCACCAAATATGCCTAAATGTTGTGTATCATAGCACAGCCAAAACCCATTTTACCCACATTTTCACCCATTCCATCTAAACCTGGACCTAGCCTCTGATACTACATATACTCAGAGAAGTGATGTTTTTTGGATACGAACCTAAATGCCCGTGCCTAACCTGCAAGAGTTTTGGAGCTTTGTTGAATATTTCTTCGAAAACTGAAGTTTTGGATATGAACCTATCCGCACTGTGCCTAACCTGCTAGGATCTTTGTTGAACATTGTAACCATATTCATAGAAAAGTGATGTTTTGGATGTGGACCTAACAGCCCCTCTCCTTTAAAACTTGGAACTGTGTTCAATATTGTAGATATAGTGTTGGGTATGTGTTTTGTTTTTACACATCAACCCAACCGTCCTGGACCTAACCTCCCTTCATCTAACTTCAAATTTATCGTAAATATGGAAGGACGTGTTGTTCGTGCATCAACCCAATTGTCCTTGACCTAACCTCCATTTATCAAACTTCAAATTTATCATAAATATGGGAGGACCGTGTTATTTGTGCATCAACCCACCCATCCTGGGCCTAACCTCCCTTTATCTAACTTCAAATTTATTGTATTTATGGGAAGAAGGTGTTGTTTATGCATCAACCCAACCGCCCTGGACCTAACCTCTGATACACGAATCTTGGTTCAACATTGCATCATACTCGTAGCATATTTTTTTTCACATAATTCAACCATCCTCAACCTAACCTCTATTACCTGGGGGGAGGGAGGTTAATGGAAAATATGATAATAATGGGAATTTTCTCTACATCAGTTCCACTTAACCATCCTTAACCTAACCTTAGTTAGAAAGGGATATAACTCACCAAAACTATTTAATTACCATTTACCTTATCCTAACCCATAACCAGAGGGTTTAGACCCCCTTTACCTCGAAATTATACTATATATTTAAGGTAGGAATATATTTTCACACATAAACCTAACATTCCCTAATTAAACCCTGTACTCTAATTTCGAGGTAAAGGGGGGTCTAAACCCTCTGGTTATGGGTTAGGATAAGGAAAATAAGGTAAATGGTAATTAAATAGTTTTGGTGAGTTATATCCCTTTCTAACTAAGGTTAGGTTAAGGATGGACGAGCAAGGCTCTGCTCGTCGCAGTTACTCAACCACTATGACAAAATAAGGTAAGCATGAGACGAAAACTAAATTGCAGATTTTGAATTCACGAACTTTACAAAGATATTTGATAAACATTACCATAGAGAGACAGGTCATGATATTGTTTAAGGGAGTAACAGATTTAGGGAGAAAGACGGATATCCAATTTCTTGAAAAAAGGCAAAAAATAACATCAAATCAAACAAAATTAAGTCCGACAAAGTGAGAAGCTCTGTGCCCCCCAAAGCAGTCACTGTGTCACTACTCTTCTTCATCCTAACATCACAGACATAATACAAATCCCAGCTTCGAGTTATCCTTTGCAGACGATATCAATATCAGCATGAAAATTACAACATTGTAGAACCTCCTTAAAAATTAAAATCAGATTTCAATGAAGTCGTAAGCAAAAAACATAATTCCCAACAGTGATAAGTTCCAGATGCTTTGCACACAGAAATCACAATAGCGTGAAGCATCAATGAGGCTGCAAGATACAAGTAAGTTCAGTAGAACTTCTGGTTTCAACTCTTTTATCGTGTCGTAGCTCAGTCGATTAAGGCAGCGTCTGGGATGCTCTCAGTCGTAGGTTCGAATCCTCGTCGCGGCCCTTGTGGATTTGTTCCAGATGCTTATATATATGGTACAAAAAGAAAGAACTGCAACAATTCGTTATAATGCAAGGTGTGTCAAAGAGTCTGCTTAAAAAGGGAATGAAAATGAACAGAAAGACAGGAACTAAACTTGCGAATCATCTGATGAAAATTGTCTCATCAAAACCCACATTTAAGAAGCTGGCCAGCTTGAAGCCCAGATTACCTCCGCTGTTATTTGTCTTAATTATGAGCCGGAGTTAATTGATGTGTGTGTGTGTGTGTACTCACCTAGTTACTCACCTAGTTGTGTTTGCGGGGGTTGAGCTCTGGCTCTTTGGTCCCGCCTCTCAACCGTCAATCAACAGGTGTACAGAATCCTGAGCCTATCGGGCTCTATCATATCTACACTTGAAACTGTGTATGGAGTCAGCCTCTTTATTACATTACATTTATGGAGTCTTTATTACATTACATTTGGTTGGGTTAAACTCTAACAACCATTGGTTCGACCATTCCTTCAGCTTGTCTAGGTCTTCTTGAAGCCTCAAACAGTCCTCTTCTGTTTTAATCATTCTCATAATTTTTGCATCGTCTGCAAACATTGAGAGAAATGAATCGATACCCTCTGGGAGATCATTTACATATATCAGAAACAAGATAGGACCGAGTACAGAGCCCTGCGGGACTCCACTGGTGACTTCACGCCAATCGGAGGTCTCACCCCTCACCGTAACTCTCTGCTTCCTATTGCTTAGATACTCCCTTATCCACTGGAGCACCTTACCAGCTACACCTGCCTGTCTCTCCAGCTTATGTACCAGCCTCTTATGCGGTACTGTGTCAAAGGCTTTCCGACAATCCAAGAAAATGCAGTCCGCCCAGCCCTCTCTTTCTTGCTTAATCTTTGTCACCTGATCTTAGAATTCTATCAAGCCTGTAAGGCAAGATTTACCCTCCCTGAACCCATGTTGGCGATTTGTCACGAAGTCCCTTCTCTCCAGATGTGTTACCAGGTTTTTTCTCACGATCTTCTCCATCATCTTGCATGGTATACAAGTCAAGGACACTGGCCTGTAGTTCAGTGCCTCTTGCCTGTCGCCCATTTTGTATATTGGGACCACATTCGCCGTCTTCCATATTTCTGGTAGGTCTCCCGTCTCCAGTGACTTACTATACACTATGGAGAGTGGCAAGCAAAGTGCCTCTGCACACTCTTTCAGTATCCATGGTGAGATCCCATCTGGACCAACAGCCTTTCTAACATCCAGATCCAGCAGGTGTCTCTTGACCTCCTCTCTCGTAATTTCGAACTCTTCCAAGGCCACCTGGTTTAACTCCCTTTCTCCTAGCACAGTGACCTCACCTTGTTCTATTGTGAAGACCTCCTGGAACCTCTTGTTGAGTTCTTCACACACCTCTCTGTCATTCTCTGTATACCTGTCCTCGCCTGTTCGAAGTTTCAGTACCTGTTCTTTCACTGTTGTTTTCCTTCTGATGTGACTGAGGAGTAGCTTTGGTTCGGTCTTGGCTTTGTTTGCTATATCATTTTCAAAACTTTTCTCTGCTTCTCTTCTCACCCTGACGTACTCATTCCTGGTTCTCTGGTATCTCTCTCTGCTTTCTAGTGTTCTGTTATTCCGGAAGTTCCTCCACGCCCTTTTGTTCAGTTTCTTCGCTTCCATACATGCCCTATTATACCATGGATTCTTCTGTTGCTTCTCGGATTTTTCCCTTTGGGCCGGGATGAACCTGTTTACTGCCTCCTGACACTTTTGGGTAACATAGTCCATCATACCCTGTACAGACTTATCTCTGAGGTCTGTGTCCCAAGGTATTTCACTTAGGAAACTTCTCATCTGTTCATAATTTCCCTTTCGGTATGCCAGCCTTTTGATTCCTAGTTCTTTTTGGGGGGAGATAAGTCCTAGCTCTACCAGGTACTCAAAGTTCAATACACTGTGGTCACTCATTCCCAAGGGCACTTCCATCTAAACTTCTCTTATATCCCACTCATTTAGGGTAAATATCAAATCAAGCATTGCTGGTTCATCTTCTCCTCTCATTCTTGTTGGTTCTTTGATGTGCTGGCTTAGAAATTTTCTTGTTGCCACGTCCAGCAGCTTAGCCCTCCATGTTTCTGGTCCTCCATGCGGGTCTCTGTTCTTCCAATCTATCTTCCCATGGTTGAAGTCTCCCATAATTAGTAGTCCAGATCCATTCCTGCTAGCAACAGAAGCTGCTCTTTCTATTATGTTAATGGTGGCTATGTTGATTCTATCATATTCCTGTCTAGGTCTTCTGTCATTTGGTGGTGGATTATATATGACTACGACTATAATTTTTTTCCCTCCATTTGTTACGGTACCTGCTATGTAGTCACTGAAACCTTCACAGCCCTGAATATCCATCACCTCAAAATCCCAGCCTTTTCTTACCAGCAGAGCTACACCTCTTCCTTCCCTCTCTTTCCTCATAACATAATAGTCCTGTGGGAACACTGCGTTTGTTATCGTTTTCGTGATCTTTGTTTCTGTGAGGGCTATTATGTCTGGGTTTTCCTCTAGTACCCGTTCTCCAAGCTCATTTGCTTTATTTGTAATTCCATCTATATTAGTGTACATCGCTTTGAGGCTCACTTTTTTCTGTCCCTTCTCAAATCGCCTCCTTGGTGAGTGTTCTGCTGGTGGGGGAGGCTGTTCCATGGGTGTGAGGAACTGTGAGGTGGATAACAGGGTCTCGGAGGATACTGGGATGAGGGGCGGGGGATCCACTGAAGGGGGAGGGACAGGGATACCTGGTTGATACCTGGTTGATGGGGTTCTGGGAGTTCTTCTACTCCCCAAGCCCGGCCCGAGGCCAGGCTCGACTTGTGAGAGTTTGGTCCACCAGGCTGTTGCTTGGAGCGGCCCGCAGGGCCACGTACCCACCACAGCCCGGCTGATCCGGAACTTCTCTTAGAAAACCGTCCAGTTTTCTCTTGAAAATGTCCACGGTTGTTCCGGCAATATTTCTTATGCTCGCTGGGAGGACGTTGAACAACCGCGGACCCCTGATGTTTATACAGTGCTCTCTGATTGTGCCCATGGCACCTCTGCTCTTCACTGGTTCAATCTTGCATTTTCTTCCATATCGTTCACTCCAGTACGTTGTTATTTTACTGTGTAGATTTGGGACCTGACCCTCCAGTATTTTCCATGTGTATATTATTTGGTATCTCTCTCGTCTCCTTTCAAGAGAGTACATTTGGAGAGCTTTGAGACGATCCCAATAATTTAGGTGTTTTATCTCGTCTATGCGTGCCGTATATGTTCTCTGTATTCCCTCTATTTCAGCAATCTCTCCTGCTCTGAAAGGGGAAGTGAGTACTGAGCAGTACTCGAGACGGGACAGTACAAGTGACTTGAAGAGTACAACCATTGTGATGGGATCCCTGGATTTGAAAGTTCTCGTAATCCATCCGATCATTTTTCTGGCTGACGCGATATTTGCTTGGTTATGCTCCCTAAACGTTAGATCGTCGGACATCATTATTCCCAAATCCTTGACATGCTGTTTTTCTACTATGGGAAGATTCGATTGTGTTTTGTACCCTGTATTATGTTTCAGATCCTCATTTTTGCCGTACCTGAGTACCTGAAATTTATCACTGTTAAACATCATGTTATTTTCTGCTGCCCAATCAAAAACTTTGTTGACATCTGCTTGTAGTTTTTCAATGTCTTCAGCAGAGGTAATTTTCATGCTGATTTTTGTGTCATCTGCAAAGGACGACACGAAGCTGTGGCGTGTATTTTTGTCTATATCAGATATGAGAATAAGGAACAGTAGCGGTGCAAGGACTGTACCTTGAGGTACAGAGCTTTTAACATCGCTTGGACTCGATTTTATCTGATTGACTGTTACTCTTTGTGTTCTGTTCGACAGGAAATTGAGTATCCAGCGTCCTACTTTTCCAGTTATTCCCATTGACCTCATTTTGTGAGCTATCACCCCATGGTCACATTTGTCGAACGCCTTTGCAAAGTCTGTGTATACAACATCTGCATTTTGCTTTTCTTCTAAGGCTTCTGTGATTTTGTCATAGTGGTTGAGTAACTGTGACAGACAGGATCTTCCCGCTCTAAATCCATGTTGTCCTGGATTGTGCAATTCATTGTTTTCCATAAAACTAGAAATTTGATTCCTAATCACTCTTTCAAACACTTTTATTATGTGTGATGTTAGTGCAACTGACCTATAATTTTTTGCCAAGGCTTTACTCCCCCCCTTGTGCAACGGAGCTATATCTGCAGATTTAAGTGCTGCTGGTATCTCCCCTGTATCCAGGCTCTTTCTCCATATTACGCTGAGTGCTCTCGCTACTGGTACTTTACATTTCTTTATGAATATTGAATTCCATGAGTCAGGCCCAGGAGCTGAGTGCATAGGCATATTATCAATTTCTCTTTCAAAGTCTTCCGAGTTTGTGGTAATATCCGTTATATTATCTGCAGCTTGAATGTCATTCATAAAGAAGCTGTCTGGGTCATCAACTTTCATGTTGTTTATTGGTGTGCTAAACATAGCCTCTTACTGGCTTCTTAGAATTTCACTAATCTCTTTGTTGTCCTCTGTGTACGTACCTTCATTTGTAATTAACGGTCCAATACTGGTCGAGGTTTTGGATTTTGATTTTGCGTATGTGAAAAAATATTTCGGATTTTTCCTTATCTCTTGTATAGCTTTCTGTTCCAATTCCATTTCCTCAGACTCATATGATCGCTTCAACGTTTGTTCTATTTCCTCAATCTCCCTGCTTAGGCTTGTTTTCCTTGCTTGTGATAGTTGTGTCTGCCGAAGCATTTCCGTTATTTTTTTCCTTCTCCTGTACAGTCGTCTCCGTTCTCTTTCTAGAGTGGTCCTCTTTCTGCCCCTCCTCACAGGCACGTGCTTCAAGCAGACCTTGTAAGCTTCAGCTGTCAGTTGAGCTATTCCCTGTGTGGGAGTTTTGTCGCTTAAGACCGTCTCCCATTGAATGGTTGCAAGGTCTACATTTATTTTTTCCCAGTCAATCCTCTTATTGTTGAAATTGAATTGATTGAATATTCCTTCTCGCTTGTTTGGTCTCTTAGACCTACTACCGTTATTTATGCTAGTTCGCACTTCAATGAGCTTATGGTCTGAGTATGAAGTATCTGAGATTGTGATATCCCTGATTAGTTCATCATTGTTTGTGAATAACAAGTCTAGTGTGTTTTCGTTCCTAGTTGGTTCTGTAATCTGTTGATTGAGCGAGAATTTGTCACAGAATCTCAAAAGTTCTCTAACCTGTGGTTGGTTATTTCCCAGGTCATTCCCTGCTATGATATTTGTGTTTGCCGTTCTCCATCTTAGACTCGGTAAATTGAAATCTCCAAGAAAGATAATATCTGGAGCTGGGTTTGCTAGGTTGTCAAGTATGTTCTCTATTTTGTGCATCTGCTCTGTGAATTCCTCAATCGTTGTATCTGGCGGTTTATATATTAGAATAATAATTAAGTTTAGTTTCTCTACCTTCATTCCAAGTACCTCTACCACCTCATTAGTTGAATTTAGTAGTTCTGTGCATACCAGGTCTTCTTTAATATACAGACCTACTCCTCCATTTGACCTAGTTTTTCTATCACATCTATATAGATTATAATTTGGAATCCAGATTTCACCATCCATGTAATCTTTTGTATGAGTTTCCGTGAATGCCCCAAATATTGAGTTTGACTCTAATAGAAGGCCATTTATGAACTTAACTTTATTTCTTGACTTTGGCTTTAAACCTTGAATGTTTGCAAATATGAATGATTGTCCATGTTGTGTGTAACTTCCGGAAGGTTTTGGTAGTTCTCCCTCCTCTCTACCCTGACCCAGGGTGTGTTGTTGTGGCAATGGTTTGTCCAGTTTTGGAAGTGATACTGGGGAGTGTGGTAGTCTCTGTGTAGTTGGGGGGTGTAGTATGTGTGGGCTTGATGCCGAACTGTAGTCCAGTCTTGGGCATTTTCCCCTCTCCATCCGTACTCCTGCCACGTTTCTGCCTGTCTGTTTCTCCCTCTGTTTGTACCTGCCTCTAAAAAATTTTCAGGGCTATTATGTTGGACTTCTTCTCTTATATGGCGCTGTGTACCTCTGACGTGGAAATCGGGGCAGTGAAGATCGTAGCATTTCCTCTCATTGACTGAGAGTGTGCACAGCTTAGGGTGAAAATATCTACACTCTGTATCAAAACGACATCTGCCTTTCCCTAACCAGTTTCGGCATTTCCGTGGGTGCATGAATGAGCATTCCGTGCCTCTGGGCCCATATCTACACTGTCCTTTTGCATAATACCAGCAAATATTTTTATTTGTGATTGTATTATTCTTGTTTGTACCCGTGCACGACTTGGCTACCACTGTGTTTTTTGTTCCAACTTTCTCGTTTCCGCATTCATTCTCGGTATTGCCCTTATCTTTCTCCTTGTTGCTTTCGTCTTTCTCATTTGTGTTCTCATTCGTCTCATTTTTTCTCTCCTTATTCATATCACCAGTGTGCTCTACACTATTGCCTTCATTTTTGTGTACCTCGACACTATACCCGTCTACATTGCTACTTTGACTCTCTAAATTCTCAGTCCCTGGGTTGTGTTCAGAGTTCGTTGCTGTCTTTATATACTCTGCATATATTTCTGGTAGTTTTTGTGTGAATTGTAGCCTGTGTTCTTCAGGAATGTTATTCATTAGTTTGGTGATGTTTTCCCACATCTGTCTGTCTCTTTGACAGATCCAGTAGTTACCTTCCCGGTTTGCATATTGTGTAGGTAATCCTGTACAACTTAGGTGAAACCTTATGTTACAAATGTTACAAACAATGCCTACAACACTCTTCCGAAGTGACTTAAGGCAGCCTCCACACACCTCCATGTTGGGTTTGTGATGTTATAATAATATATGCATATATTTAAGTATTATATGTATGTATATATAATATGTATCCAGTATATTTATAATATTACATATGTTTATTTGTTCAAGTTTATTTGGGGGTACTTATCGCCTTGTGGAGAAAATATGGTCGTCTTGGGACCGTCCAGTTGACCGTTGTTTGTCCCAGGTCGGGGGCAGGATGGGCAACCAGGATGTCACTGGTTGCCAGTTACTTGATTTATACACTGATTATGTGCCTGTAATATCCTAAGGGAATTTCTGCTTTCTTCCGGCTTGCAATGTTATTCACTTACTCTGTTACTAGTTCCTAGCTCCACTTGCCCGTATTACAGTATATATTGCCAGCATATTATCACTGAGGAAGTACACTGTTACTGCGGGACGTCCTCTACACTGTGTAGGCCTCGTGGCTGTGGTGTAAACAGCCTAGTGTGATGCCTCCTCCACAACTTTACATTTATTTAGGGAGGGTATGGGGTGAAAGGGGAGGGACGACGGGAAGGAAAGGGGGGGAGGGAGGACTCGGGAGGAGGGGAGGGGTAGAAGGGTGGGGATTGGGTGTGGGGGGAGGGAGATTTGGCTGAACATTTGAGTGGGGGCAGGGAGGGTTTGGGGTAGGGGGGTTTTCTATGCAGAGGAGGGAGGCGGCGTTGTCCTCCCTTTTGGTGTTACTGGGTAGCTGGTTGTGGGTTCCCCCCTCGCTTCTGGGGGTGTTGTGTTGGGAGCTGTGACTTCCTGGTTTTCTCCTCTCGCCCTGCGCCTCTTCCTTGCTTCTGCTGCCACGGCTCTCTCCTCCCTTGTCATGTCTCTCTGGAGGAATACATTTTTTAATTTTCCCACGTTTTTCAGGGAGCTCTTCCTTGATAGGATCTTCTCCTTTGTGCTCTCGTTTGCAAACACTATCTTTATCATTCGGTCTCGGTCTTTGTTGTACCAACCTAGCCTGAAAACCTTCTCAATGCTATGCTCAGCCTCTTCCATGTCTAGTGCCTTTAGTACTTCATTCACTGCTGCTTTGTCCTTGTCATTCCACTCTGTCCTATTAGAGCCTTCCTGCTCTTTAATACCCACCGCAACCACTGATCTGTTCCTTTTCAGCAGTTGGCTAGTGGAGCGTGCCGCCTCCTGTGAGGTGGCTGCTTTCATGGCCACCTCCATCACTGAAGTCATTACCTCAGAGTTATTTTTTTTTTAGTATTTCCACAAATGTTGCTTTTATTGTGGCATTCTCATCCAAAAACTATTACCACCTTCTCCCTGGATGGTTTTCTGATTCTCAGCCTCGACACCATTCTCTTTGAGGGCTCTAATCTCCTCCTTTGCTGCTGTCAGCTCTCTTTTGAGGTTGCTTATTTCTTTCTTCATTTCCTGCATCATTTCTTGCATCTCACTCTTGATGTCCTCCAGAAAATGGGCGAACATTCCCTTCATTTCATCACCTTGGCTCTTCCCCTGTTCCCCTGGTACCTTTGGCTGCCATGCTTGACCCTGTTCCTATACTTGTGCCGTGAAAGGATTTGTCAGGAGGGCAGAGCGGGATGGGGGAGGGAGAGAGAGAGAGGAAGAGAGAGAAAGAGAGAGAGAAAGAGAGAGAGAGAAAGGAGTGATAAAGGTAGAGGTAAATGGGTGGGTGGGGGGTATCCGACCCTTCCACTGAAGTGAGAAGAAAGTAGAAGGGGAGGGGGGGAGGAGATGGAGAGAGAGGCGGGAGGGAGAGAGAGGGAGAGAGGGGGAGAGAGGAGAGGGAGATAGATGGAGAGGGAGAGAGCGGGTGAGGGAGAGAACGGGTGAGGGAGAGAGGGGGGGAGGTGTATGTGTATGTGTGTGTAGATGTGTGTGTGTAGTTGTGTGTGTGTGTGTGTGTGTGTGTGTGTGTGTGTGTAGGCAGAGAGGGTGGGGGAAGGAAAGAGAGAGAGAGAAAGAGAAAGAGAAAGAGAAAGAGAGAGAGAGAGAGAGAGAGAGAGAGAGACCGATTGTGTGTGTGTGTGTGTGTGTGTGTGTGTGTGTTTTCGCCGACTATGACAGTAGACGGGTGTTTGAAAGGACAGTGACGGAGATGAATGAGCTACAAGGGTGTTAACAGTAACATTAGACCAGTCATCATACTCCAGTGTTACCTGGACCTGGGCGCGAGGTGGTGAAGGGCGGCCCTGAGAGAGGTTCAGCGTCGCCCCGGCTGACATGAGCGGAACGGAACGTAAGAGAGGGGAGGATGACCTTAGGGAGATGAGAATGAAAGTGCGAACGAGGGTTTTGAAGAGCATGAAGGGGGGTTAAAAGGAATGGAGCGAATGGGGAAATGAAGACAAAAGAAGGAATGGTAAAATAAGAGGCGAGAAGAGAAGAGGAAAAGTTAAACAAATAAAACATGAAGGCAACAAAACAGAGAAGGAAAATTAATATACCGGAAGGCAGGAGGAGACATGTTGCGGGCAGAAAGGGGAAGAACGAGGAACATGAGAATTTCGAAAAAAAGAGTAATAACCAAATTGGTCCCAAGCATCCCACCTCCTATTCATTCACCACCAAGCTCTCTCATGGATAGGCCTAACCTACTAATCAGTGATGCCACGCCCATTATATCACCCCGTAATCTGTTTCATAAATCAGCAACCCTTTTGTCAAACCAGTATTTACCCAGGTCTAATATTAACCTCGACCTGTCATTTTGTATCCTCTGTTTTCGTGTTCTGTTTAGAGTTTACATGTTTCACATTAATTAATATTCCTCTTAATAACTCTCATGCATCTATTTTTATACTTCAGTCATGTCTGAGAACTAAACCACACACCAGAAGATGAGGAGACGACGACGTTTCGGTCCATCCTGGACCATTATCAAGTCCATTGTGACAATAGATCGACTTGTGACAATAGATCGACTTGTGACAATAGATCGACTTGTGACAATAGATCGACTTGTGACAATAGATCGACTTGATAATGGTTCAGGACGGAGAGAAACGTCGTCGTCTCGTCATCTTCCGGTGTGTGGTTTGGTCATCACATCTTCAAGCCCCGTTATTGTGACTCGTCGTCTGCATTTTCAGTCATGTCATCCACAATTCTTTTACTTTTTTCTTTTAGACAATTTCAATTTTCTTAATCTCTTTACTTAAGTGAAGTCTCTAATTCCCAGGATTAACTTTGTCAATCTTCTCTCAGCAGTTTCTGAAGAATTTCGGCCAATTCAATAGTATGGTGCCGGGAAAGTTAACACCATAATCTAAATACCGCATGTTCCTCTCCTTTAGAGCTAAGATCCATCCTTCAGGCAAGTGTTAAGTTTATAACTGAATGTCTCTTGTTCCCACATCGTATCGAGAAAGCTTAGAGACTCGATTTTTTTTTATTTTTGCCCCAGACGTTTTGACTCCTTTTTCCAAGCACGATTTTACAATTTTCTCCCTGATGGAAAAATCTCAGACCGCTGCTGCACACACCTGCTTTAACCATAAGCAATGGCTGCATGTACTGCATTAGTCAGGGCTGCCACTCTCGCCTTAGGCAAAGTTACTGCGCCCCCATAACCTTTTTTCGTAATACCCTTTAAGGCCCTTATATGTCTTATCTATTATTTATCCTGCCCAAGTGGTTGGGCAGGAAATGGAAACACAGAGAGAGAGAGAGAGAGAGAGAGAGAGAGAGAGAGAGAGAGAGAGAGAGAGAGAGAGAGAGAGAGAGAGAGAGAGAGAGAGTAAAGACAATATTAATCACCTCCTCCTCTAGCAAGGTACTGCAGTATGTCCTGGTTTAAACCATAGCTGTGTCAGAGTTACCCTGCACGCTCTGCCTGTCGCTTGGCCTCGGGTCTGCAGGCTGCGGGTCTGCTGGACATGTCAACACCCGGGATTCCAACCCATCCTCCCCACCCCATTCAGGCAGCTCTCTGCCAAGGTTTCAGACACTCGCCATAAAAACTATTGGCTTATTATGCTCTGTTCCGTAATGAAGGGGATTCAACTGTTATATTCACCAACGAAGGGAGAATTGAATAAAGCGTTGAAAACATCTTCCACCGCCGCTAATGACTTACATAATGAAACAACGAAGTCCCTGACCAGCCTCGGAGCACCCGAAGGATTTAGTATAAGCTGATTACAAACACAGCTTGTGAAGATAGAACTACAAGGGAAATATTACTGATAATATCTGGTAGATATTGCTGGGATGTGACGGAGCTTCGTTCTAAGTTTCGCTGCTCTCGGGGCTCCGCTCCCATTGGGGGGTTCTATTTCCCTCGAAGTTCCATTCTCCACTGATTAGCTGGATATAGAAAATCATAACGCAACAAATAAAAATCATTCCATAAAACAGTAACGTGTTTCCCCCCCAAAAAATCATATTTTCCTGATTCGCCAACACTAGTCCATCTTATCACTATAGGCTCTTGTATCCGGGTTGCGGCTGTTGAAAGCCCTAAGTGCGGTTCACGGGAGCCGCGGGTATTAGGGATCTTAAGACCCCCTGACGCTTAAGCAAGAGGATCGGGGTTGGTATACTGATCCAAGTGGGACGAACTCTGAGCTCGCTTCGTTACCATGGTATTAATATCAGGATCATACCAACCCAATGCGGTAACCGGTCGCGACACGATGGGATGGACACCAGGGGCCAGATTCATGAAGCAGTTACGCAAGCACTTACGAACCTGTACACCTTTTCTCAATCTTCGGCAGTTTTGTTTACAATTATTAAACAGTTACCGAGCTCTGAAGCACCAGGAGGTTGTTTGTAATAATAACAACAGTTGATTGCGAAGTTTTCATGCTTGTAAACTGTCTAATATATGTAATCAAAGCCGTCGAAGATTGTGGAAAGATGTACAAACTCGTAAGTACTTGCGTAACTTTTTCGTGAATCCGAGTCCTGTTATACAACCTCTGTCACACAAATCATTCCAATGGAAGGAGAACAAGTGATTGAAGCTGTGATTTGCAATCCAACAGAGCTACTGAAGACCCAGAAAAGATAACAAGAGGTAAACAATGATTACGTATCATTAAATTGGTGGTTATATTCCTCTGACAGTCAAGTTGCTAGTTATAGGAGATTTCAATCATTTACAAATTGACTGCGAAGCAACAGATCCACGAGGGGTAAAAGAACCATGGAGAGCAAAGCTGATAGAAGTAGCTGACAGGAATTTCCTTACGCTACACATGAGGGAGGAAAAGCAGCGAGGGGATGATTCACGGTTAATACTTCACCCGTTGAACTAGTTGTGCTTGCGGGGGTTGAGCTGCGTGTTACGGCCACAATGGGTCGCAACCGGGTTCTTTGCTAGAGGAACTAAAGTTCTGGTATCCAACCCCAAGTTAGTAGTGACTTTCAAGGAGTGAGCTTGGAAATGCAAGTAAAACACAATGGGGGAGTTGCATTGAATACGACAGTTCATCAGTTATCAATATATTCACATAATCACTTTCCCATCACCTTAAATATAAAATCATAAAGGAAGTATTACTACACTGATATATACACAAGTGTCAATCTCATTAGGACACTAAGCGCTTCTTGATGCTCAATCGATGCAGTCTTGTCGACTTCCGTGTTTCCTCAACACACAGTACCGTCCTCAACCAGTACTGGGAAACACCAACGAGTCTACCCTAGCCATGGGCCAGCCTATACACAGCCTCACTAGGTGCTCCTTGTGAATGCCCACAATCACTCTCCAGCCTGGTGCTGGCAGAGAACATCAGCCTCGCGCTGCTGGGCCTCTTCACGAACAAATACAAGGGTAGCGAACCCCTGGCAGGAGCTTTTTGCAACTAGCTAGTTACACTCCTCCGTAGCACCTTACCGTCGGTCGTCTCTTCCTCTAGCCAGTCCCGGGATACACTGAATTATGTCACTGCCACTTCACAGGAAGACAGTAGAACACTACACAGTCCCTCTTCGGCGGCGGCTCACTGCTTCCAATGCAGAATGGAGTAGAGATATATTGGCTGCCCTGGGTAGACTGACTGTCCTCGTACCACAGCAGCCCTACATCGACTCTGTGGATACAGACAAGTTATCAGTACACCGGTCAGTACATGGGTCACTTGGAAATACCACTTACGGACTCTGACATAGACATACAACTCCTCCTACAATAGATGGCGCTGATTTTCTAGGCGCCACCTCAAAGGTCAGCACCAGCTACCTCTCGATCTGACTAGGACAGGAATCTAGCACCTCTTGCTGGTATCATCCTGCCACCACTAGATGGCGTCGTCCATTTTGTGGGGGTTTCGGGAGCGAACTCACAGATGGCATTGACGTTGCTGCTCCGTGCTCCGACGATGGAATCGGGTTCGTAACACTGCGGCTCAAGGGTCCCGCGTTGTCAGATACACACCGAGAACAACGAACATTAAATGAATAGAACCCCACTCAAAGTGTAATATAGAATTAAGCCACAGAATGTACACCTTGCCTGAGGACACAGGTAAATTTGTAACTGGACCACGTGTGTGAAATTCTCAAAATATTTCATTTACCTTGACCTTTAAATGATTACTGTGCCACTTACTATGATAACTGGGAAGGTCGTTGTTGCGGGCTGCGGACCTTTTCAACATGTTCGTAAATTGTTTAAAAGCAACATTTTAGTAAAGATCAAGACTTCGGATCAAGCCAAATATCTCTTAAGACGATAGACTCCACAAAACTGTACGAGTGAAGATTCAAGTCTTGCCGTAACAATTACTAGGGAGATTCTGATTCTAGACGTATATATTCAGTTAGGACGAGAATCATGTTATTATTTATTTTAATCATCAACTGCTAAGAAATATATATTCGTGATACAGATGCAAAATTTTGCATTCAGTGATTCCTCTGATAAAGCAACATTCTGCAAGACAATATTCACGGACAGAATATTCAATGGTTACCCCCATTGTCGGGGATAACAAACCTGTTAAGTCAATCGAGGATTTCGTAGGTTAACTACTGTCCTTCGCCAGGGAACATCCCTAAACACCTGCCTAACACACAGGTACTTATTTACTACTACTGCTTTAAAACCGGCATCAGGTGAACGGACACATGCCGAACGTCTCTGTCCTACAGCAGGACTTGAACCCGGGACCATACGGTTGTAACTCAGAGACACCCCAACTATCAAATATCTCTGACGAGAGAAATACTTGATATGTGTTTTCAACCACGTTGCTTCCACTACTTGTTCCCTGCATAGTTCATTCTTCGTCGCAGATTTTAATTTGTTTAAAAGCTGTAGTTGTGGAAAAGAATCTCTAATAGCAGCCGAAAAACTGTCCCGAGAAAAAAGGATGAGAATTTTTGTTGTGAAAAAGCAGCGAAAAATATTTCATAACACGAGGTAAAGGAGCCGGTGAAGGTTATGAGAACAAAAGGTAGCATTATCGTGAGACAATAATGACTGTAAAACACAAGCCACAGACCATTACAATGCGAGCTCCATCACTGAGGAGGAGGAAACACTCCATGACCTCAGCCACTCCTTAAAAACTCCACCAAATGCTCACGAATCCAGCAACGGCTACCCTTGTTCTGGAATTAAAACATCTTTACATCAGTCCGGCCTCGGGCTATGCTCGTACAAGCTCAAACTGACCCCAAAAGTCGCTAACACCAGTTTAAACGTACTGGGTATTACAAATCAGTATTTTGTTAATAAATATAATGTTATTATATATTAAAATTTTACATATTGCCAAGTCTAGGTTAGGTTAGGTTCTGTTGGTAATTATTTGTATTTGTAGTATGTTGGTGAGCGCATTAAATGCGAAGTAAGGAAGAAGTGAGGAACAAGTGAGGAACACGTGAGGAAGTAAGCGAAGCACTTCTGTGCAGGTCATCAGTTGTGAGTCGTGTGTCATATGTTTTTAACTCATAAACTTTGGGGGATTTGGTGGCTGGATTAACGAGCATTTGGCCTTTGTTGATGAGGACGGAGTGCTGTACACCGGACTCTCAGCTCATGACGCCCCAGCTTTTGTTGACCAGTGCTGCACACTTCCTGCCTCACACTCACACTTCTACACGCTTCACCCACTTACTGCAAATGCTAATCATTTCTACCAGAACCGAAACGCCTAACCTAACCTATCGAATCCTAGACCTAACCTAACCTAACCTAACCATACACATGTTTTAACATTATATATAAATATATATATATATATATATATATATATATATATATATATATATATATATATATATATATACAGAGAGATAGAGAGAGAATTTAGTTTTTAGGTTATACGATGTGAAAATTTACGAATTCCTGTCTGGAGTTGGCCTTTGCTTGGATGAGCACAACCTGAATATGGGATGATATTCGAAGCACAAGTCTCTTCATGTACAAGGGACGTGTACTTATTTAGAGTGCAATTATTTGTACATATAAGTACAAATAATTGTACTTATTGCTAGTACTTATTTGTGCTTGTAAAGGCACAAATAATTGTTTACAGAACGAAAAGAATTTATCCTAACCTAAGCCTAACTATACACAAAACCATAACATATAATAAATTTAGTTTATGCCTGAGAAAGTACAGCACGAAAAGTTGTATCCAAACAAGAGTGGTATCCTCGAGGCCACAAAACTCAGTCTCTAAACTTTAAATCCTTCACCAAATGTCCACCTGCAACCATTCTTCAGTTCGACCACAAGACAAACACGGAACGCCACAAAGAAGCCAAAGAATCCCCACAAATCACAACGTTCCTGACATGTTACAGACACAAGACGTGGCCCACCTGTTTGATGTCTTCTTCAGAGCAGTTGAATGCTTCAGTGGCCGCGTCCATTAGTCGTGGGTCGTCATCCATTCCGAGACAACTCCCCGAAGCCACCAATTTTTAAAGAAAACGCAACGCCCTGTTAGGTTCCGGTCTCTTCAGATCAACGAGTTCACTATCTTGTAGCAGAGTTGTACTGGATGAGAAATAGACAAGCTTTCTCGTGTTACTATATGGGTATACACGTTGTCTACCAGAGACTTTTAAACTTTTACAACTAGTGAAATATAGAAATAAATTGATCTTGTACATAATATTGCGTTTAATCTCTGAACCTTTGACTTTTATCGGGGTCCGTTTATTTTCTGTCTAGTTACTCCAACTTAGAGTAATGCAGGAGATATAGATACCCATCATCAACACTGATAACGCATCATAGCTGATGACAGAGGAACATTAATTTAAGATTTAATGTTAAGCACTCTCCTCACTCTTCAGCATGACAGTAGTGGGATTCGTGTTGATGATGGATCTAGAAATATATTATACATATAGAGGAATCCTTCACAGCCCAGGATATAGCGAAATAGTCTTGTATGACAACTTCCAACAAGGCATGACAACTAACTGGAGGTCGTGTAATACTGTATTCGATAACCGAGTGCTGGTAAGGCGAGGATCAGGAGCTAGCGCTTGACCCTGAAAGCACATTTAGAAAGCATATTTAAGCCCACCTCCGACACCCCATCAACCACGTCAGTCCACGAACCAATCAGGTCCTCCCTCATAAACTTTAAATGCGTTCGTCTTGGCCCGACTCATCTCATTGAAAACTGCAAACTTTCTGAGCCCTCTTCTCCATCTGGCAGTGGGATTTTTTCTTGCAGGAGAATTCCTCTCTAGGATTTTCTCGCTCGTGTTGATCACCTCTTCTTGCTGTATGACTTGCCTGCTGAAACTTTCGCGGATTTATTGCCTTCGAAATTATGTTTTGCAATTAAGTCTTGCTTGTTGGGGCTTGGTGATTGGGAATGAGAGGGGTGGCTTGGTGATTGAGGGTTTGGGTGGATTGGTTACGACGATTTGGGTACATGGATGCTTGTCTTGGAGCTGATAACTTTTCCAAAGGCTACTTCTTTGCTCTTTCATTCTGAACCATTCTTGGTGATGCCTTAGACGCCTTGTGCCAGGTTCTGTGAGTTCACTATGCCTTTCAGTAAGCCTACTCGGTGCGCTAGTGCTCTCATGCTGATAAATCTGAATAAAACCTTTAATAAATATTGGTATCTGTTGACCATGTTGTAAATAAACATGTTATGATAACATTACATTATCTGTGATCATACAAATGGTGAGATTAGGCTTCTGGCCCCAACATACTGGAGCTAACTTCAATGAAAGTTAAATATTATTTATAATGATTCAGGCTCCCCATGTTTACGTCATAAGAATAAATGACGCTTCAGATGGCCTATATTGGCCAACACGAGGAAGCCTTATTTATATCCACTCAAACTCAGTCACATATATGCCTAACCTATGCTTGAAACCAGCGACTCCCAAGTCTATTTATATTTCCCAGTTTCCAAACCAGTATTTACCCAGGACTTTCTTGAACCCAAACTTATCTTTTTTACATCCATAGTTTCGAGTTGTATTTTGTGTTGGTATGTTTAAAATCTTATATATTATATTTTCTTAGATACATATTTTTTCATCCATTTATATACCTCTATCATTCCACCCCTGAATCTCTGTCTTTTTTAATTATCATAATAAGAGAACTATCTAATTTCTGGGATTAACTTTGTCATTCTTCTCCACGGCATTTACGTCCATTCTACATGGAGGAAACTAAAATTTAACTGAATAATCTAAATAGGGCCTAACTAGAGCAAGATAAAGATGAATGTCTTGTTATTTGGCTTCTAAAAATAATTCCCAGTATCATATTTGCCTTATTTCCTACATTTATGCATTGAATGTTAGGTTTAAAACCTCTATTAATCATGACTCGTTGACCTTTCACTCATTCAGAGTTCGCAATTTCAACATTGTGCGGCTGACATGTTCCTGTGAGCTATTGCGTCTGTTGCGCGATTTTGATTAACACAAAATCAAAGATATTTTGGTTCTTTATTTGCTATATTTTTTATCAGTCAGTAATTTGGCAAAAACAATCGCTATAGAACCCTGATGCTCCTGTTACCAAGCAGTAAATAGGTACCTGGGAGTTAGTCAGCTGTCACGGGCTGCTTCGTGGGGGTTGAGGCCTGGTCGAGGACCGGGCCGCGGGGACACTAAGCCCCGAAATTATCTCAAGATATAGCCACCAATTCACTGAACAATTTGAGTGAAGGCAAAGGACCAACTGGGACCAATATCTTTTGGTGCTTCACTTATTTGATGTTTAAATCAAGATTAAACTACTTATTTATTTTATGTTCCAAAGCCTACTATATATTTTTTTTTTTTTAGAAGATTGGAAAATCTGCTTAATGTCTGCCGTAGGGTAATTCTCTCCTCGTAAGGCAACAGTGACAAGTACTTGCAAAAAACTGTAATTACATAAACTTAATGCATGTGTTATTAGGTTCTTATAATACGTAAACTGCAGGCCAATTGGTCCACACAAGGCAGCTCGTATTTACATCCTCCCAAACTCAGTCACACACACGGCCAACACAAGCTTGGAACCATCACGCGATTTACATTCATGATTTACTTTTTTCTAATGTGGGATTATTTTTCTTATTTCATGTGCAAGATTTACGTTTGCTGCAGCTGCCTGAAGTTTGTTTACCCTCATCACTGCTCCTGGCTCAGTTTGCTGACTTCATGACGATTAGTTGAGTCAATTACATTCAATATTACTAACGTTTTATATTAATTTGAAAATCTAACATTTAGTTTCCGTTTGTCGAGTTTTATGTTCGCGTTCTATTCCCTCGTGTTAAAAGGTATTCCGCCGCGTTAAATTTATTTATTTTATTTATTTATTTACTTATTTATTTATATATAAGAAGGTACATTGGATTTGTGAGAATACATAGCATAGTACAGTAATTACACTCTTGTAAAGCCACTAGTACGCGCAGCGTTTCGGGCAGGTCCTTAATCTAACATATAATTTTAAGTAGGTAAATTCTATCAGAATTAATAAAATGATAACAAATACATTGCAAGAAAAAAAATGAGATGAGAGAGATTAGTAGGTATATTAAAGCACATTGGTATATTAAAGCTCTGATTGATTACATTGACAGCTTGATTGGTAATTTAAACAAGATTAATAGACACCATACAGCAGATTAACAGCACATATAAGAAGACAGCAATGATCGCAATGATAAAGATGTTCAGATTGGGTACATAAAGATTGGGAGATTGGGTAGCAATAGATACAGTGCAGTTTTAAAGCACAAGGTAAAAAACTATGAAGATGAAATTAGGTACTTTTTAGTACCTAAATGATACCTAAATTATTAGTATTAAATTTTTAGTACCTAAATTAAATGGAGCGGGTTGGCCTCACCCTCATGAAGAATAAAGGCAGTGTCGCCCCTGGCTTTGTGCCTTACTCAGGTTCCCTCTTACAGTAATATTTCTTCATCCTCCGTTCCATTAACAAGAACCATTCTAACTCTTCTGCATGTGTGTGTGTGTGTGTGTGTGTGTGTGTGTGTGTACTCACCTAGTTGTACTCACCTAGTTGTGTTTGCGGGGGTTGAGCTCTGGCTCTTTGGTCCCGCCTCTCACCCGTCAATCAACAGGTGTACAGATTCCTGAGCCTATCGGGCTCTGTCATATCTACACTTGAAACTGTGTATGGAGTCAGCCTCCACCACATCACCCCCTAATGCATTCCATTTGTCAACCACTCTGACACTAAAAAAGTTCTTTCTAATATCTGTGTGGCTCATTTGGGCACTCAGTTTCCACCTGTGTCCCCTTGTGCGTGTTCCCCTTGTGTTAAATAGACTGTCTTTATCTACCCTATCAATTCCCTTCAGAATCTTGAATGTGGTGATCATGTCCCCCTAACTCTTCTGTCTTCCAGCGAAGTGAGGTTTAATTCCCGTAGTCTCTCCTCGTAGCTCATACCTCTCAGCTCGGGTACTAGTCTGGTGGCAAACCTTTGAACCTTTTCCAGTTTATTCTTATCCTTGACTAGATATGGACTCCATGCTGGGGCTGCATACTCCAGGATTGGCCTGACATATGTGGTATACAAAGTTCTGAATGATTCTTTACACAAATTTCTGAATGCCGTTCGTATGTTGGCCAGCCTGGCATATGCCACTGATGTTATCCGCTTGATATGTGCTGCAGGAGACAGGTCTGGCGTGATATCAACCCCCAAGTCTTTTTCCTTCTCTGACTCCTGAAGAATTTCCTCTCCCAGATGATACCTTGTATCTGGCCTCCTGCTCCCTACACCTATCTTCATTACATTACATTTGGTTGGGTTAAACTCTAACAACCATTTGATCGACCATTCCTTCAGCTTGTCTAGGTCTTCTTGAAGCCTCAAACAGTCCTCTTCTGTTTTAGTCCTTCTCATAATTTTAGCATCGTCCGCAAACATTGAGAGAAATGAATCGATACCCTCCGGGAGATCATTTACATATATCAGAAACAAGATAGGACCGAGTACAGAGCCCTGTGGGACTCCACTGGTGACTTCACGCCAATCGGAGATCTCACCCCTCACCGTAACTCTCTGCTTCCTATTGCTTAGATACTCCCTTATCCACTGGAGCACCTTACCAGCTACACCTGCCTGTCTCTCCAGCTTATGTACCAGCCTCTTATGCGGTACTGTGTCAAAGGCTTTCCGACAATCCAAGAAAATGCAGTCCGCCCAGCCCTCTCTTTCTTGCTTAATCTGTGTCACCTGATCGTAGAATTCTATCAAGCCTGTAAGGCAAGATTTACCCTCCCTGAATCCATGTTGGCGATTTGTCACGAAGTCCCTTCTCTCCAGATGTGTTACCAGGTTTTTTCTCACGATCTTCTCCATCACCTTGCATGGTATACAAGTCAAGAACACTGGCCTGTAGTTCAGTGCCTCTTGTCTGTCGCCCTTTTTGTATATTGGGACCACATTCGCCGTCTTCCATATTTCTGGTAGGTCTCCCGTCTCTAGTGACTTACTATACACTATGGAGAGTGGCAAGCAAAGTGCCTCTGCACACTCTTTCAGTACCCATGGTGAGATCCCATCTGGACCAACAGCCTTTCTAACATCCAGATCCAGCAGGTGTCTCTTGACCTCCTCTCTCGTAATTTCGAACTCCTCCAAGGCCGCCTGGTTTACCTCCCTTTCTCCTAGCACAGTGACCTCACCCTGTTCTATTGTGAAGACCTCCTGGAACCTCTTGTTGAGTTCCTCACACACCTCTCTGTCATTCTCTGTATACCTGTCCTCGCCTGTTCTAAGTTTCAATACCTGTTCTTTCACTGTTATTTTCCTTTTGATGTGACTGTGGAGTAGCTTTGGTTCGGTCTTGGCTTTGTTTGCTATATCATTTTCAAAATTTTTCTCTGCTTCTCTTCTCACCCTGACGTACTCATTCCTGGTTCTCTGGTATCTCTCTCTGCTTTCTGGTGTTCTGTTATTCCGGAAGTTCCTCCATGCCTTTTTGTTCAGTTTCTTCGCTTCCATACATGCCCTATTATACCATGGATTCTTCTGTTGCTTCTCGGATTTTTCCCTTTGGGCCGGGATGAACCTGTTTACTGCCTCCTGACACTTTTGGGTAACATAGTCCATCATACCCTGTACAGACTTGTCTCTGAGGTCTGTGTCCCAAGGTATTTCACTTAGGAAACTTCTCATCTGTTCATAATTCCCCTTTCGGTATGCCAGCCTTTTGATTCCTAGTTCTTTTTGGGGGGAGATAAGTCCTAGCTCTACCAGGTACTCAAAGTTCAATACACTGTGGTCACTCATTCCCAAGGGCGCTTCCATCTTAACTTCCCTTATATCCCATTCATTTAGGGTAAATATCAAATCAAGCATTGCTGGTTCATCTTCTCCTCTCATTCTTGTTGGTTCTTTGGTGTGCTGGCTTAAAAAGTTTCTTGTTGCCACGTCCAGCAGCTTAGCTCTCCATGTTTCTGGTCCTCCATGCGGGTCTCTGTTCTTCCAATCTATCTTCCCATGGTTGAAGTCTCCCATAATTAGTAGTCCAGATCCATTCCTGCTAGCAACAGAAGCTGCTCTTTCTATTATGTTAATGGTGGCCATGTTGTTTCTATCATATTCCTGTCTAGGTCTTCTGTCATTTGGTGGTGGATTATATATGACTGCGACTATAATTTTTTCCCCTCCATTTGTAACAGTACCTGCTATGTAGTCACTGAAACCTTCACAGCCCTGAATATCCATCTCCTCAAAATCCCAGCCTTTTCTTACCAGCAGAGCTACACCACCCCCACCTCTTCCTTCCCTCTCTTTCCTCATAACATAATAGTCCTGTGGGAACACTGCATTTGTTATCGTTTTCGTGATCTTTGTTTCTGTGAGGGCTATTATGTCTGGGTTTTCCTCTAGTACCAGTTCTCCAAGCTCATTTGCTTTATTTGTAATTCCATCTATGTTAGTGTACATCGCTTTGAGGCTCACTTTCTTCTGTCCCTTCTCAAATCGCCTCCTTGGTGAGTGTTCTGCTGGTGGGGGAGGCTGTTCCATGGGTGTGAGGACCTGTGAGGTGGATAACAGGGTCTCAGAGGATACTGGGATGAGGGGCGGGGGATCCAGTGAAGGGGGAGGGACAGGGAGGGTATGGGGTGAAAGGGGAGGGAGGACGGGAAGGAAAGGGGGGGAGGGAGGACTCGGGAGGAGGGAAGGGGTAGAAGGGTGGGGATTGGGTGTGGGGGGAGGGAGATTTGGCTGAACATTTGAGTGGGGGCAGGGAGGGTTTGGGGTAGGGGGGTTTTCTATGCAGAGGAGGGAGGCGGGGTTGTCCTCCCTTCTGGTGTTACTGGGTAGCTGGTTGTGGGTTCCCCCCTCGCCTCTGGGGGTGTTGTGTTGGGAGCTGTGACTTCCTGGTTTTCCCCTCTCGCCCTGTGCCTCTTCCTTGCTTCTGCTGCCACGGCTCTCTCCTCCCTTGTCATGTCTCTCTAGAGGAATACATTTTTTAATTTTCCCACGTTTTTCAGGGAGCTCTTCCTTGATAGGATCTTCTCCTTTGTGTTCTCGTTTGCAAACACTATCTTTATCATTCGGTCTCGGTCTTTGTTGTACCAGCCTAGCCTGAAAACCTTCTCAATGCTATGCTCAGCCCCTTCCATGTCTAGTGCCTTTAGTACTTCATTCACTGCTGCTTTGTCCTTGTCATTCCACTCTGTCCTATTAGATCCTTCCTGCTCCTTAATACCCACAGCAACCACTGATCTGTTCCTTTCCAGCACTTGGCTAGTGGAGCGTGCCGCCTCCTGCGAGGTGGCTGCGTTCATGGTCACCTCCATCACTGCAGTCATTACTTCAGAGTTATTTTTTTTTAGTATTTCCGCAAATGTTGCTTTTATTGTGGCATTCTCATCCAGAAAACTATTACCCCCTTCTCCCTGGGTGGTTTTCTGATTCTCAGCCTCGATACCATTCTTTTTAAGGGCTCTAATCTCCTCCTTTGCTGCTGTCAGCTCTCTTTTGAGGTTGTTTATTTCGTTCTTCATTTCCTGCATCATTTCTTGCATCTCACTCTTGATGTCCTCCAGAAACTGGGCGAACATTTCCTTCATTTCATCACCTTGGCTCTTTCCTGTTCCCCTGGGACCTCTGGCTGCCAAGCTTGACCCTGTTGGGATGGGGGAGGGAGAGAGAGAGAGAGAGGAAGAGAGAGAGAAAGAGAGAGAGAGAAAGGGAGTGATAAAGGGAGAGATAAATGGGTGGGTGGGGGGGGGGGATCCGACCCTTCCACTGAAGTGAGAAGAAAGTAGAAGGGGAGGGGGGGGAGGAGATGGAGAGAGAGGCGGGAGGGAGAGAGAGGAGAGGGAGAGAGATGGAGAGGGAGAGAGCGGGTGAGGGAGAGAGCGGGTGAGGGAGAGAGTGGGTGAGGGAGAGAGGGCGGGGAGGTGTGTGTGTGTGTGTGTGTGGGCAGAGAGGGAAGGGAAAGGAAAGAGAGGGAGGGAGAGGGGGAGGGAGGTGGAAGGAAAGAGATGGAGGGAGAGGGGGAGGGAGGGAGGGAGAGAGAGAGAGAGAGAGGGAGAGAGAGAGAGAGAGAGAGAGAGAGAGAGAGAGAGAGAGAGAGAGAGAGAGAGAGAGAGAGAGAGAGAGAGAGAGAGAGAGAGAGAGAGAGCAGAAGAGAGAGAGAGCAGGAGAGAGATAGTGGGAATGGGAGAGAGGGAGTGGGAGAGAGGGAGAGTGGGGAGGGGAAGAGTGTGTGTATGGGCAATGCGGGGGACTGGGGGTGGGGGGGGGGCGGAGATGGTGACTAAGTCAGGTCAGGTCAGATGGTGGGGTCAAGAGGGGTGGGGGTTAGTAAGGTCCTATCCCAGGTGTAAATGCCTTTTCCCCTGACTGAACAATTGTGTGTGTGTGTGTGTGTGTGCACGTGTGTGTGTGTCTGTTTTAGCGTGTGCACACTTGGGTGCGTGTATACGTACGTGGGTGGGCGTGCTTGTATGTGTCAAGATATCCCTTATGCGTTACCTCTGCCTAAATGAGCCACTCTGAGATTTTTAAATATATATGATATCCTGAACGAGAATTTGATAATCTTTTACCTCAATCTGTACACCTGATTAATTGACCAGAGAGGGGTACATACCAGTCTGCCTCCCGCTCACACAACCAGATGAGTAAGGGCGATGTATGATGACGTTGGTTATCCGTCGTTGTCTGTGTGTGTGTGTGTGTGTGTGTGTGTGTGTGTGTGTGTGTGTGTGTGTGTGTGTGTGTGTGTGTGTGTGTGTGTGTGTGTGTGTGTGTGCGCACGTGCGTGTGTGTGTGTGTGTGTGTGTGTGTGTGTGTGTGTGTGTGTGTGTGTGTGCACGCGCGTGTGTGTGTGTGTGTGCGCACGCGCGTGTGTGTGTGTGTGTGTATGTGTGTGTGTGTGTGTGTGTGTGTGTGTGTGTGTGTATATATATATATATACATATACACACTTATGAAAGTGTATGTATTTGTGTGTTTTACACAAATAAAGAATAAAAGAATAAAAAATAAAATACAATGTATAAATTGTGTATCCATCAAGAACATATAAAATGAAATGAAAGAGACGACGTTTCAGGCCTGTTCTAGACTCCTCATATGACAACATTTTGGTCCTGGTCTGGACCCTCACGTGACGACGTTTCGGTCCTGGACGGGACCCTCACGTCACGACATTTTGGTCCTGGTCTGGACCCTCACGTGACGACGTTTCGGTCCTGGTCGGGACCCTCGCGTGACGACGTTTCGGTCCTGGTCTGGACCCTTACGTGACGACGTTTCGGTCCTGGTCTGGACCCTCACGTGACGACGTTTCGGTCCTGGACTGGACCCTGACGTAACGACGTTTCGGTCCTGGTCTGGACCCTCACGTGACAACGTTTCGGTCCTAGTCTGGACCCTCATGTGACGACGTTTTGGTCATGGTCTGGACCCTCACGTGACGACGTTTCGGTCCTGGTCTGGAACCTCACGTGGCGACGTTTCGGTCCTGGTGTGGACCCTCACGTGACGACGTTTCGGTCCTGGTATGGACCCCTCACGTGACGACGTTTCGGTCCTGGTATGGACCCTAACGTGACGACGTTTCGGTCCTGGTATGGACCCTCACGTGACGACGTTTCGGTCCTGGTCTGGACCCTCACGTGGCGACGTTCCGGTCCTGGTCTGGACCCTCACGTGGCGACGTTTCGGTCCTGGTGTGGACCCTCACGTGACGACGTTTCGGTCCTGGTATGGACCCCTCACGTGACGACGTTTCGGTCCTGGTATGGACCCTAACGTGACGACGTTTCGGTCCTGGTATGGACCCTCACGTGACGACGTTTCGGTCCTGGTCTGGACCCTCACGTGACGACGTTTCGGTCATGGTCTGGACCCTCACGTGACGACGTTTCAGTCCTGGTCTGGACCCTCACGTGACGACGTTTCGGTCCTGGTATGGACCCTCATATGATGACGTTTCGGTCCTGGTCTGGACCCTCACGTGACGACGTTTTGTCCTGGTCAGGACCCTCACGTGACGACGTTTCGGCCCTGGTCTGGACCCTCACGTGACGACGTTTCGGTCCTGGTCTGGACCCAGATCAAGTCGGGGCACGTGTGTTGGGTTGAGACAAATTCTCTCCTTATCGCTTCAAGTACACTAATCACAGCTCGTTAGAAAGATACGAAAAGCCATTAAGAGGGAAAGGTGCAGTGTTAAAGAAAGAATAATAAGATGGGGAGAAGGGTAAGTGACATTGATGAAAGGAAAGACTAATGATAAAAAAGAAGAATAGCATTTAGATGACAAATGGCTGTATGGAGGAGTGAAGAGAACGGAGGAGGAATTTTGAATTTTAATCTAAATGAAGAATAATTGACTTGAAGGCTGACGGAGACGAGGGTAAAAGGAGCAGGATGAGCGGAGAGGAGAGACAGGCAGAAGGGTGAAGGGAGGAGTCGTAAGACGCAAATGACTAAAAGAGAAGACATATGAAAGGATGAAAGCAGGGGGGACAGATGCATGGGAGGAGGATACGCAAAGGTGACGTAGGAGACAGGACAGGTACAGAGGTGAAGGGAGGAGTGAGACGCAAGGGTGAAGGAAGGCGCAAAGGGTGCCAGACTGAGAGCCATGGGAGGAGAAACTCCCGACCAAAAAAGGTTATTCGTCAGGGTTGGCCGAGTACATAGAGCTTTGGAGAAGTAGTAACATACACAGCTGGGAGGGATCAGCTTGGCACAGAGAGAGAGAGAGAGAGAGAGAGAGAGAGAGAGAGAGAGAGAGAGAGAGAGAGAGAGAGAGAGAGAGAGAGAGAGAGAGAGAGAGAGAGAGAGAGAGGAATGGGGGAAGAGTGGGAAACCTGCTCAGGGATGGGAGTCAGGCAGAGTAAAGATGGTCTGGGGGTAGATGAGTGAGAGGAAGGGGAACACAATATGATGAAAGGGAGACGAAGGAGAAAAAAGGTCAAAACGCAAGGAACGAAACATAAAAGACAGGCCGGGGAGAGTGGAGCAGAGAAGTTATATAAGGAACAGACAAGGGACACAACACACAGAAAGGGATATACGACACAGAAATGGATATACGACAAAAAAAGGGATATACGACACAGAAAATGATATACGACACAAAAAGGGATATACGACACAGAAAATGATATACGACACAAAAAGGGATATACGACACAGAAAAGGATATACGACACAGAAAGGATATACGACACAGAAAGGGATATACGACACAGAAAAGGGTATACGACACAGAAAAGGATACACTACACAAACATATATGTACGGCACAGTGAATGGAGAAATGACACAAAAAAAGGAGGCACGACACAGGAAAGGGAGATACATACAGAGAAGGGAGATACGACATAGGATAGGGAGATACGAGACAGGGAAGGTAGAAACGACACAGGATAAGGGAGATACGACACAGGATAGGGAGTTACGATACAGAGAAGGGCGATACGACATAGGATAAGGGAGATACGAGACAGGGGTAGATTCGACAAAGGATAAGGGAGATACGAAACAGGATAAGGGAGATACGACAAAGGATAAGGGAGATACGACTCTGGTAAGGGAGATACGAGACAGGGAAGGGTGAAAAAAAGAAACGGAAATGAAAAACATGAAAGTTGGTGAGACGGTCACCGGAGAGTAACAACCATTTGATTGACAGTCGAGAGGCGGGACCAAGGAGCCAAAGCTCAATCCCCGCAAAGCACAACTAGGTGAGTACCAAGGCCTTAACTCACAGCCGTGGACAGTCGTGGCTGTAACTGATCTTCCACTATCTTCAATGCTTCCCAGCGTCTTCACATATGACTTAAAGGATCATGAGAACTACTCATGATTACTCATTGAAGACTCATGAGAACTACTCATGATTACTTATTAAAGGCTCATGAGAACTACTCATGATTAATCATTAAAGGCACATGAGAATTATTCATAATTACTCATTAGAGGCTCATGAGAATTATTCATGATTACTCATTAAATGCTCATGAGAATTACTCATGATTACTCATTAAATGCTCATGAGTATTACTCATGATTACTCATTAAAGGCTCTTGAGAATTACTCATAATTACTCATTAAAGGCTCATGAGAATTATTCATTAAAATTACTCATTAAAGGCTCATGAGAATTATTCATTAAAATTACTCATTAAAGGCTCATGAGAATTACTCATGATTTTTCATTACAGGCTCTTGAGAATTACTCATGATTACTCATTAAAGGCTCATGAGAATTACTCATGATTGCTCAATAAAGGCACATGAGAATTACTCATGATTACTCATTAAAGGCTCATGAGAATTATTCATTAAAATTACTCATTAAAGGCTCATGAGAATTACTCATGATTCCTCAATAAAGGCACATGAGAATTACTCATGATTACTCATTAAAGGCTCCTGAGAATTACTCACGAATACTAATGAAAGGCTCATGTGAATTACTCATGAAAGGCTCATGAGAATTACTCATGATTAATCATTAAAGGCTCATGAGAATTACTGTTGATCGGATCAGAATACTGAAGAGTTCCATCCATATGACGAACTAATGTAAAATGCTCGAAAATATATAAATTGTAAACAAAATTAATTAATATGTTTACAAATATTTTCTTTTTACTATTGAGCATTTTCTAATGGCCTGATGGTCTAATGTGAGACCATCTGCCAATAAACTGGTCTCCATTAACTCTCCAGTTTACCGGAGGCAGTAAGCAGGCAGGGAGACGTAATTGCCGTTGTTAGGAATAGGAAGCCTGTGTATCTATATTTATAAAAAACTTACAATGAGCAGAAAACAATGTAGTATGTTCTTATAATCGACTTAGGAATGCTGTTGTTTTTCAAACGTAGGATATATATATATATATATATATATATATATATATATATATATATATATATATATATATATATATATATATATATATATATATATGTCGTACCTAGTAGCCAGAATGCACTTCTCGGCCTACTATGCAAGGCTCGATTTGCCTAATAAGCCAAGTTCTCTTGAATTAATATATTTTCTCTAATTTTTTTCTTATGAAATGATAAAGCTACCCATTTCATTATGTATGAGGTCAATTTTTTTTTATTGGAGTTAAAATTAACGTAGATATATGACCGAACCTAACCAACCCTACCTAACCTAACCTAACCTATCTTTATAGGTTAGGTTAGGTAGCCGAAAAAGTAAGGTTAGGTTAGGTTAGGTAGGTTAGGTAGTCAAAAAAAAATTAATTCATGAAAACTTGGCTTATTAGGCAAATTGGGCCTTGCATAGTAGGCTGAGAAGTGCGTTCTGGCTACTAGGTACGACATATATATATATATATATATATATATATATATATATATATATATATATATATATATATATATATATATATATATATATATATATATATATATATATTTATATTTATATATTTATATATATATATATATATATATATATATATATATTAGTATATTTTGGTAGCAGTCTTTCCTGTAGACATATATTATTAAATATGACCGAAAAAGTAAGATTAATAATTCTAACACGAATTTTCTCAATCTTTCGAACATTACGCTTCACTGTTGGAGGTAAATCAAAAATCACTTCTCCAAAATTCATTTTTATTTCTAGTCTGACGCGACACGGGCGCGTTTCGTAAAACTTATTACATTTTCAAAGACTTCACAAATACACAACTGATTAGAACTTACGTCTCTCTGATATTATATCTACATTTGAGTGAGGTGGGAAGGATGATGTGGCATTAACACAAGACAGGTGGGAAGGATGATGTGGCATTAACACAAGACAGAACAGGGGATATTAATTGGGTATTAAAAGTATCAACACAAGACAGAACAGAAACAATGGGTATTGAATAGAAGTGTTTGTAGAAAGCCTATTGGTCCATATTTCTTGATGCTTCTATATTGGAGCGGAGTCTTGAGGTGGGTAGAATATAGTTGTGCAATAATTGGCTGTTGATTGCTGGTGTTGACTTCTTGATGTGTAGTGCCTCGCAAACGTCAAGCCGCCTGCTATCGCTGTATCTATCGATGATTTCTGTGTTGTTTACTAGGATTTCTCTGGCGATGGTTTGGTTATGGGAAGAGATTATATGTTCCTTAATGGAGCCCTGTTGCTTATGCATCGTTAAACGCCTAGAAAGAGATGTTGTTGTCTTGCCTATATACTGGGTTTTTTGGAGCTTACAGTCCCCAAGTGGGCATTTGAAGGCATAGACGACGTTAGTCTCTTTTAAAGCGTTCTGTTTTGTGTCTGGAGAGTTTCTCATGAGTAGGCTGGCCGTTTTTCTGGTTTTATAGTAAATCGTCAGTTGTATCCTCTGATTTTTGTCTGTAGGGATAACGTTTCTATTAACAATATCTTTCAGGACCCTTTCCTCCGTTTTATGAGCTGTGGAAAAGAAGTTCCTGTAAAATAGTCTAATAGGGGGTATAGGTGTTGTGTTAGTTGTCTCTTCAGAGGTTGCATGGCTTTTCACTTTCCTTCTTATGATGTCTTCGATGAAACCGTTGGAGAAGCCGTTATTGACTAGAACCTGCCTTACCCTACAGAGTTCTTCGTCGACTTGCTTCCATTCTGAGCTGTGGCTGAGAGCACGGTCGACGTATGCATTAACAACACTCCTCTTGTACCTGTCGGGGCAGTCGCTGTTGGCATTTAGGCACATTCCTATGTTTGTTTCCTTAGTGTAGACTGCAGTGTGGAAACCTCCGCCCTTTTCCATGACTGTTACATCTAGAAAAGGCAGCTTCCCATCCTTTTCCGTCTCGTAAGTGAAACGCAGCACAGAACTCTGCTCAAATGCCTCCTTCAGCTCCTGCAGATGTCTGACATCAGGTACCTGTGTAAAAATGTCGTCAACATACCTGCAGTATATGGCCGGTTTCAAGTTCATGTCGACTAAGACTTTTTGCTCGATGGTACCCATGTAGAAGTTTGCAAACAGGACACCTAGGGGAGAACCCATGGCGACCCCATCTACTTGCTTATACATGTGCCCATCCGGGCTCAAGAAGGGTGCCTCTTTAGTACAAGCTTGGAGTAGTTTCCTCAGAATACTTTCTGGCATGTCAAGAGGAGTACAGGCTGGATCACGATACACTCTGTCGGCTATCATTCCGATTGTCTCGTCCACAGGTACGTTGGTAAACAGCGATTCTACGTCCAACGAGGCTCTTATCCCTGTGGCCCGTGTGCCCCGCAGTAAGTCCACAAATTCCTTTGGAGACTTCAGGCTGAAGGCGCAAGGAACATAAGGAGTCAGCAGGCCGTTGAGTCGCTTCGCCAGTCTGTACGTGGGTGTGGGTATCTGGCTAATGATTGGCCGAAGTGGGTTTCCAGGCTTGTGCGTCTTGACATTTCCATACGCATATCCAGGTTTATATTCCCCAATGATCTTTGGCAGGTGGAGTCCGGATTTCTTGGCGTTCACAGTTTCGATCAGTTTGTTGACCTTTGCTTTTAATTCGGCTGTAGTGTCCTTCGTTACCCTTTGGAACTTAGTTTGGTCAGAGAGTATGATGTTCATGTATGATGTTTTCACTTACGAGACGGAAAAGGATGGGAAGCTGCCTTTTCTAGATGTAACAGTCATGGAAAAGGGCGGAGGTTTCCACACTGCAGTCTACACTAAGGAAACAAACATAGGAATGTGCCTAAATGCCAACAGCGACTGCCCCGACAGGTACAAGAGGAGTGTTGTTAACGCATACGTCGACCGTGCTCTCAGCCACAGCTCAGAATGGAAGCAAGTCGACGAAGAACTCTGTAGGGTAAGGCAGGTTCTAGTCAATAACGGCTTCTCCAACGGTTTCATCGAAGACATCATAAGAAGGAAAGTGAAAAGCCATGCAACCTCTGAAGAGACAACTAACACAACACCTATACCCCCTATTAGACTATTTTACAGGAACTTCTTTTCCACAGCTCATAAAACGGAGGAAAGGGTCCTGAAAGATATTGTTAATAGAAACGTTATCCCTACAGACAAAAATCAGAGGATACAACTGACGATTTACTATAAAACCAGAAAAACGGCCAGCCTACTCATGAGAAACTCTCCAGACACAAAACAGAACGCTTTAAAAGAGACTAACGTCGTCTATGCCTTCAAATGCCCACTTGGGGACTGTAAGCTCCAAAAAAACCAGTATATAGGCAAGACAACAACATCTCTTTCTAGGCGTTTAACGATGCATAAGCAACAGGGCTCCATTAAGGAACATATAATCTCTTCCCATAACCAAACCATCGCCAGAGAAATCCTAGTAAACAACACAGAAATCATCGATAGATACAGCGATAGCAGGCGGCTTGACGTTTGCGAGGCACTACACATCAAGAAGTCAACACCAGCAATCAACAGCCAATTATTGCACAACTATATTCTACCCACCTCAAGACTCCGCTCCAATATAGAAGCATCAAGAAATATGGACCAATAGGCTTTCTACAAACACTTCTATTCAATACCCATTGTTTCTGTTCTGTCTTGTGTTGATACTTTTAATACCCTATTAATATCCCCTGTTCTGTCTTGTGTTAATGCCACATCATCCTTCCCACCTGTCTTGTGTTAATGCCACATCATCCTTCCCACCTCACTCAAATGTAGATATAATATCAGAGAGACGTAAGTTCTAATCAGTTGTGTATTTGTGAAGTCTTTGAAAATGTAATAAGTTTTACGAAACGCGCCCGTGTCGCGTCAGACTAGAAATAAAAATGAATTTTGGAGAAGTGATTTTTGATTTACCTCCAACAGTGAAGCGTAATGTTCGAAAGATTGAGAAAATTCGTGTTAGAATTATTAATCTTACTTTTTCGGTCATATTTAATAATATATATATATATATATATATATATATATATGCGGAAAAAAACACAAAGAAATGGTAAAGAGAGGTGAACGTTTCGGCCTGTTAGAGCCTTTGTCAACACCAGACTGACTAGAGTAAGAGAGAGAGGATGCAGGCCAACACCTGGAACCTGACCAACCAATCTCTAGGGAAAGGATTACCAGAAACAGGAATGGTCAAAGAGGATTAAGCGGTCAGAGAATAAGGGTGAAAGGTTAAAGAAAAGCCTCATGAACACCCAATAAATGAATATAAAATTGTAATCAGACATTGTAAGCCTCCCTTTCAGAGTTTTTTCTTAAACTGTTGTGTAATATTGTAACTTAAAACAGGGTCAAGTTTGTACATACAAGTACTAACATTGAGAAGATTTGGACCTTGACTAATTAGCGCAAACACAATTAAATTCCGTTCCACAAAGCCATTGCAATTGGCAATGCTTTTCGCCCCATCCCAATTAATAGTGTGATCACACAAACTTGTATGTAGAAACAAAGCATTAGACGTTTGGGCAGTTCTTATACTATAAGCATGTTGGGACATACGTAATTGTATGGATTTTCCTGTTTGTCCAAGGTACACAGACTCACAATCATTGCAGGGAATCCAATACACACAACCTGTTGTACCAGGGGAGTTTTTTTTATTAAATTAGACTTGATCGTATTATTACTGAACACCAAATTGATATTAAGGTTCTTAAAAACTGGGAAAAGTTTCTCAAATCCCATCGCTTAAGGTACCACCAATGAGTTTCTATTTTCTGGTTTCGCTTTGGAGACATTATTATAAAACATACGTTTAGCTTTCCCAAACAAACAATCCAAAAACATCTTAGGGTACTGTAAACTCTTTCCAATTTCATATATTTTAGCTATCTCTTCATCAAAAAACTCAGGGCTGCATACCCTCGAAGCCCGAACAAACATTCCTGAAAAAACTGCCTGTTTAACTTTACTATGATGATTCGAATAATAATGAACAAACGACCCCACGTTGTTAGGTTTTCTATACACATTAAATTTGAACCTTCTATCGACTCTATGAATCATAATGTCCAAAAACGGAAGAGTACCGTTCTCCTCATTTTCGCATGTGAATTTTATTAAAGGTACCAAAGAATTAAGTTCATTAAGAAAAACAATTTGGTCTTGGTCACTCGAGGTTATCTTGAGATGATTTCGGGGCTTTTTAGTGTCCCCGCGGCCCGGTCCTCGACCAGGCCTCCACCCCCAGGAAGCAGCCCGTGACAGCTGACTAACACCCAGGTACCTATTTTACTGCTAGGTAACAGGAGCATAGGGTGAAAGAAACTCTGTCCATTGTTTCTCGCCGGCGCCTGGGATCGAACCCAGGACCACAGGATCACAAGTCCAGCGTGCTGTCTGCTCGGCCGACCGGCTCCCTTCACTCAGCCATAAGCACAAAATATCGTCGACATACCTAAACCAGACTACATTAGAGGGGATAATCCTGGATAAGATCTTTGTTTCGAAGAACTCCATATACAAATTGCTCAAAACTGGGGAAAGGGGATTGCCCATAGTTATTCCAAATGCTTGTTTGAAAAATTTTCCATTGAAACTGAAATAATTGTCTTTTATACATAATTTGATAAGTTCCAACACATTATTGGTCTGCAAGCTCAAATTATATTTAGGCAGTTCCTCACTTAGGTATTCTAACAAATCATCAACAGGTACTTTAGTGAATAAAGCAGACCACCAAGCCGATCTATGGCCCCTGGGTTTTCTACAATTTTTTTCACCAAGCCGGTCTATGGCCCCTGGGTTTTCTCAATTTTTTCTCCAAGCCATGTATATATATATATATATATATATATATATATATATATATATATATATATATATATATATATATATATATATATATATATATATATATGCGAACAAGCCTGAATGGTCCCCAGGACAATATGCAACTGAAAACTCACACCCCAGAAGTGACTCGAACCCATACTCCCAGAAGCAACGCAACTGGTATGTACAAGACGCCTTAATCCACTTGACCATCACGACCGGACAAAATGAGGTGATAGCCGAGGCTATTTGAACCACCCCACCGCCGGCACTCGGATAGTAATCTTGGGCATAGCATTTTACCAAATCACCTCATTCTTTGGGGCACACGTGAGGAACACAAATGCGAACAAGCCTGAATGGTCCCCAGGACAATATGCAACTGAAAACTCACACCCCAGAAGTGACTCGAACCCATACTCCCAGAAGCAACGCAACTGGTATGTACAAGACGCCTTAATCCACTTGACCATCACGACCGGACAAAATGAGGTGATAGCCGAGGCTATTTGAACCACCCCACCGCCGGCACTCGGATAGTAATCTTGGGCATAGCATTTTACCAAATCACCTCATATGGGTTGTATGGGTTCACCTGGGAGTATGGATTCGAGTCACTTCTGGGGTGTGAGTTTTCAGTTGCATATTGTCCTGGGGACCATTCAGGCTTGTTCGCATTTGTGTTCCTCACGTGTGCCCCAAAGAATGAGGTGATTTGGTAAAATGCTATGCCCAAGATTACTATCCGAGTGCCGGCGGTGGGGTGGTTCAAATAGCCTCGGCTATCACCTCATTTTGTCCGGTCGTGATGGTCAAGTGGATTAAGGCGTCTTGTACATACCAGTTGCGTTGCTTCTGGGAGTATGGGTTCGAGTCACTTCTGGGGTGTGAGTTTTCAGTTGCATATTGTCCTGGGGACCATTCAGGCTTGTTCGCATTTGTGTTCCTCACGTGTGCCCCAAAGAATGAGGTGATTTGGTAAAATGCTATGCCCAAGATTACTATCCGAGTGCCGGCGGTGGGGTGGTTCAAATAGCCTCGGCTATCACCTCATTTTGTCCGGTCGTGATGGTCAGGTGGATTAAGGCGTCTTGTACATACCAGTTGCGTTGCTTCTGGGAGTATGGGTTCGAGTCACTTCTGGGGTGTGAGTTTTGAGTTGCATATTGTCCTGGGGACCATTCAGGCTTGTTCGCATTTGTGTTCCTCACGTGTGCCCCAAAGAATGAGGTGATTTGGTAAAATGCTATGCCCAAGATTACTATCCGAGTGCCGGCGGTGGGGTGGTTCAAATAGCCTCGGCTATCACCTCATTTTGTCCGGTCGTGATGGTCAAGTGGATTAAGGCGTCTTGTACATACCAGTTGCGTTGCTTCTGGGAGTATGGGTTCGAGTCACTTCTGGGGTGTGAGTTTTCAGTTGCATATTGTCCTGGGGACCATTCAGGCTTGTTCGCATTTGTGTTCCTCACGTGTGCCCCAAAGAATGAGGTGATTTGGTAAAATGCTATGCCCAAGATTACTATCCGAGTGCCGGCGGTGGGGTGGTTCAAATAGCCTCGGCTATCACCTCATTTTGTCCGGTCGTGATGGTCAAGTGGATTAAGGCGTCTTGTACATACCAGTTGCGTTGCTTCTGGGAGTATGGGTTCGAGTCACTTCTGGGGTGTGAGTTTTCAGTTATATATATATATATATATATATATATATATATATATATATATATTATATATATATATATATATATATATATATATATATATATATATTAGTATATTTTGGTAGCAGTCTTTCCTGTAGACATATATTATTAAATATGACCGAAAAAGTAAGATTAATAATTCTAACACGAATTTTCTCTATCTTTCGTACATTTCTTTTCACTGTTGGTGGTAATTCAAATTAAATAAAAAGAATTTTGGAGAATTTGATTTCTGAATTACCACCAACAGTGAAAAGAAATGTACGAAAGATAGAGAAAATTCGTATTAGAATTATTAATCTTACTTTTTCGGTCATATTTAATAATATATATATATATATATATATATATATATATATATATATATATATATATATATATATATATATATATATATATATATATATATATATATATATATATATATATATATATATAGAATACAGAAACTGTATTGGAGGGGATCTAAACATTCCCTCTAATGCGTTATGCGTGGTTTCCTCCGAGGCTATGGGTCCCCCCTTCTTCCAGCTAGAGGTGGTACTCCCTTCTATCTATATATATATATATATATATATATATATATATATATATATATATATATATATATATATATATATATATATATATATATATGTCGTACCTAATAGCCAGAACGCACTTCTGAGCCTACTATGCAAGGCCCGATTTGCCTAATAATCCAAGTTTTTCTGAATTAATATATTTTCTCTAATTTTTTTCTTATGAAATGATAAAGCTACCCATTTCATTAGGTATGAGGTCAATTTTTTTTTATTGGAGTTAAAATTAACATAGATATATGACCGAACCTAACCAACCCTACCTAACCTAACCTAACCTATCTTTATAGGTTAGGTTAGGTTAGGTAGCCGAAAAAGTTAGGTTAGGTTAGGTTAGGTAGGTTAGGTAGCCAAAAATCAATTAATTCATGAAAACTTGGCTTATTAGGCAAATCGGGCCTTGCATAGTAGGCTCAGAAGTGCGTTCTGGCTACTAGGTACGACATATATATATATATATATATATATATATATATATATATATATATATATATATATATATATATATATATATATGTCGTACCTAGTAGCCAGAACTCACTTTTCAGCCTACAATGCAAGGCCCGATTTGCCTAATAAGCCAAGTTTTCATGAATTAATATATTTTCTCTAATTTTTTTCTTATGAAATGATAAAGCAACCCATATCATTATGTAAGAGGTCAATTTTTTTTATTGGAGTTAAAATTAACGTAGATATATGACCGAACCTAACCAACCCTACCTAACCTAACCTAACCTATCTTTATAGGTTAGGTTTGGTTAGGTAGCCGAAAAAGTTAGGTTAGGTTAGGTTAGGTAGGTTAGGTAGTCGAAAAGCAATTAATTCATGAAAACTTGGCTTATTAGGCAAATCGGGCCTTGCTAAGTAGGCTCAGAAGTGAGTTCTGGCTACTAGGTACGACATATATATATATATATATATTAGTATATTTTGGTAGCAGTCTCATTTCCAATGCCGTTTCCAAAGGGCTTTTCCCTAAATGGCCTTTCAAAAAGGCGCTGCACAAATGCTATTTCTAAAATACTCTTTCCAAATTGCCCTTTTCAAAACTCCCTTAATAAAATGCCATTTCCCAAAGGCATTTCTTAAAATGTCTTTTCCTAAAGGCACTTTCCAAACTGGTCTTCCAAAAACGCCCTTCCCTAAAAGCATAGCGCGCTCCTCACTGAAGGCATGTCTTTGCAATTTATCTTAATATCGAAAACAGAAATTATGTCTCCATTAGCAACTGAGAATCCTGCCAAAAGAGAAAAAAATATAGGTTTGAATCCCCCGCCTCCCCCCCCCCCCCAGCTTTTCTGAATAGTTAAACACGAACTAACAAGTTAATTATCCAACCATCTCATTCAGCCATTGGGACCAGCTCAACCCAAATTACCAGACTCACTCTCCACCCCTCCTTCTCTCTCTCTAAGCCTTCCCCCCCCCTCTCTCTCTCTCTCTCTCTCTCTCTCTCTCTCTCTCTCTCTCTCTCTCTCTCTCTCTCATATAATACGTCGCATTTAACGGAATCGATTAATCCCTTAACAATGCAGAGTGTAAACAATATATTTGATATAACAAACACTACAGAATATAACAATATTTGTAAACAATTAGAGCATCGTAACACTGACGCTTTCTATTAATCGGTCTCGATAGGTTAGACGGGTTGATTGGGTTTGTACGTTCCTGGTTTGCCAAAGTAGTTGTATTTTTTAAGGAGTGACGAATGAAGAGAACAGATTTAGTGTTCGTAAGTATGTTTAGCTTGTGAGTTTAACGCACAGTGCGTTGTAATATATGAAGTGGTCCACTTTTGTACGAGAAGTGGTCGAGTTTTCTACGAGAAGTGGTCGAGTTTTCTACGACAAGTGGTCGAGTTTTCTACAAGAAGTGGAGGAGTTTTCCATTTCAGGAGCCTGCATTCGAGAGGTAACTTCCTTACTTTCTCCAGCCCGTGCTCATAAACAAGGGCCAAAAGGTCGCTAATCCAATGTCTATGACTGGGGGAAACTGTATAATCGACTCGCAACTCCTGACATTCGATCTTTCTCAAACACTGCTTCACTTTCTGTTCATGTTCGAATCGCTCCTCAATTGAATGCTTCATCCACGTAATTCAAATGCAAACAATGCGCAACAGGACCTAAACACCTAAGCTAATAACTGGGACGGTCTCGCTTCATGCAGGTCGCAGTTCAATCCCCGACAATTCACCATTTGGGGCACCATTCCTTCTCCCCCCCCCCCCGTCCCATCCCAAATCCTTATCCTGACCCCTTCCTAGTGCTATATAGTCGTAATGGCTTGGCGTTTTATCCTGGTAATTCACTCACTCCCTCTTCAAATACCTTTCTATCTCTCTCTCTCTCTCTCTCTCTCTCTCTCTCTCTCTCTCTCTCTCTCTCTCTCTCTCTCTTCCCCACTCTCTCTCTCTTCCCCACTCTCTCTCTCTCTTCCTCTCTCTCTCTCTCTCTTCCTCTCTCTCTCTCTCTCTTCTTCTCTCTCTCTTCCCCTCTCTCTCTTTTCTCCCCCTCTTCTCTTACCCTCGCTCTCTCTCTCTATCACTCTCTCTCTCTCTACAGGACCCAAATTATTATTCTTTCTTGCAATTATTACCTAAACTCCTGCTGATTAAGCTGTCAGCTTTACCCTGAAACCCTTGTATTAAAACTTAATTTTCCATCAACTTTAGTCATTATAGTGACTTATGGCTGGTCCAGGACACCTAAATTATTGGAAAGATAACATTGTCTCCACGATGCTTGGCACTCTCCTCGGGTCCCCAAGTGTCTCTATGATGCTTGGCACTCTCCTCGGGTCCCCAAGTGTCTCTATGATGCTTGGCACTCTCCTCAGGTCCTCGAGTGTCTCCACGATGCTTGGCACTCTCCTCAGGTCCCCAAGTGTCTCCACGATGCTTGGCACTCTCCTCGGGTCTCCAAGTGTCTCCACGATGCTTGGCACTCTCCTCGGGTCTCCAAGTGTCTCCACGATGCTTGGCACTCTCCTCAGGTCCTTAAGTGTTTATGATGCTTGGCACTCTCCTCAGGTCCCCAAGTGTCTATGATGCTTGGCACTCTCCTCATGTCCTCAGGTGTCTATGATGCTTGGCACTCTCCTCATGTCCTCAGGTGTCTATGATGCTTGGCACTCTCCTCATGTCCTCAGGTGTCTATGATGCTTGGCACTCTCCTCATGTCCTCAGGTGTCTATGAGGCTTGGTACTCTCCTCAGGTCCTCAAGTGTCTATGAGGCTTGGTACTCTCCTCAGGTCCCCAAGTGTCTATGATGCTTGGTACTCTCCTCAGGTCCGCAAGTGTCTCTATGAGGCTTGGCACTCTCCTCATGTCCTCAGGTGTCTATGATGCTTGGCACTCTCCTCATGTCCTCAGGTGTCTATGATGCTTGGCACTCTCCTCATGTCCTCAGGTGTCTATGATGCTTGGCACTCTCCTCAGGTCCTCAAGTGTCTATGGTGCTTGGTACTCTCCTCAGGTCCGCAAGTGTCTCTATGAGGCTTGGCACTCTCCTCAGGTCTCTATGTGTCTATACTATGCCTGGCACTCTCCTCAGGTCCCCAAGTGTCTCCTCAGGTGACACTTTGTGGAGTGTCAGTGAGTGAGTGTATCCTTGGGGACACTCTCTCAGGTCTCCAAGTGTCTCCACAGAACCTGTCACTCACCTCAAGAAAATTCAACATTCACCTCATGAACTTAATAATTATTAACACAAATGCGTGTGTACAAAAAATAATGAAATATGAATGTAAAAATTATTTTAATGTATATAAAAAAAAATCTCTTTCACACTTTAAATTAAAACTTCCAACAGGGTCCCAAATGGAGGGATCATATGCTATTAAACACAGCGTATCTCACGAGCATCGAAATATCGTCTTTAATGAACTGAATAACAAAAGTGGTTGTGGTAGGTAATGGGTGTCTCCTAACATCACTGGATATTAAAGCCTGTATGTACTATCAGGAAGAAGGGGGGGGGGAAGGGTTGTTATATAGTGAAACTTGGGTTATTTGAACCAACTTGATACTTGCTTACCGTCGAATAGAGACCCCTATCACTCCCTGACAGAACAAACAGCCGACTTCGGTAGCCACACTCCTGCTACCGTCGGTCGACCAGCAATAGACACTGAAGTGCTTGCAATTCTTTGGGGGATCACCGTGGTAAGCGTCTGGTTCTAGGAGAGGGGTTCAGCGTCACCTTTGTTCATGGGTACGGCTCACACTGCCTAGTTGTCATGAGTACACACCCGCTCTTGAGCCGCCGTGACTCCCCGCACTCTCCTTACTGTGGGATGATCTCTAAATTCCTCTTAGTTAGTGGTAATCCACTATCACCCAAGTTATAGCTGTGTCTTTCTCTTTCTCTCTAGCCAGGAAGCCTCACTCGGATAAGAGCAAAAGCCAGCTAACAAATACATACACAATATACATACGGGAATAGTTATGAAACAATCTAACCCCTTAGGCTGCTACCAACTGACAACACTCCAATATCGCCTTATGTCTCCAACCTATAACTGTATCACGCCGTTGCTTAAACCTCAGCCTACAACCTTCTGCTTCCTTCACTGCTTTAGGCTGCAATACATGGCACATAAAATATTCACATATATCCTACTCTACATAAAGCATCAACCTCCCACTTTGCACTGCGCCTTTCATGCCAACACGCAATCAAGCACTCCCTAAAACATTAACGTGTCCATAAGCCATAAGCCTGATCCCCTGTTCCATTACTTGAGGTCCCCCTACTACAGTCATCAATCTGGGTCCTCAAAATACCAAGTAAGGTACTCCTGCAGTTCCTCCAATCAGCTGCACATTAAGTCCCTCAATGTCAGTGTAGCTCCTCCACCGGCCTCACACAAGATCCGTGTAGCTCCCTACACTCTTTGGAGTTTCACCAAGTCACTGGAGTTCCACTCTTCAAGTCGAAGTCCTGCACCACCTTGCAGTTCAGCTTATACTCCTCCTCCGGTACGAAATTCTCTCACTAACTTCTCCCACACAAAACTTGGCAGTTCTCCTACTCAAAAGGTTGTAGTTCTCCCACACAATCGATGCAGTTCTCCCACACAATCGTTGCAGTTCTCCCACACGAACGTTGCAGTTCTCCCACACGATCGTTGCAGTTCTCCCACACAATCGTTGCAGTTCTCCCACACAATCGTTGCAGTTCTCCCACACAATCGTTGCAGTTCTCCCACACAATCGTTGCAGTTCTCCCACACAATCGTTGCAGTTCTCCCACACGAACGTTGCAGTTCTCCCACACGAGCCATAGAATTCGTAGCTCGAGAATGTTCAACTCTGGCCCTCCAAGATGGCGTCCTCTAAGACGTCCAACAGAGTTTCTTTAAGACTGCCTCGCAGCTCTTCTGCTGCTGACTTGAGTACACGGAGTCACCCAGCAGGCTCCATAACAGAAACGCCTGCTTGCTCCCTTCCTCTTGAAGAAGCACCACAATTAGAGTCTCACAAAGGCACGACCGACACACACTTCCAGGTCGCCTCTGATTATCAAAAACAGAGAAATGGTACACTCAGTCCCCAACAGCTTCCTCCCACTTGTAAACAAGCAGCATTCGCTCCACCACTAACACAGGGAACTATATTCTCCCTTCTTCCAGGAGAATCAACAGAGTATAACCACCTCTGACGACTGCTGTAGCTCAAGTGAGGTCACGATGTCCTGCTGGCGCCACTTCACGTCTCCAGAGTATCGACATCTCATTTCATGTCACTTATTTTAATGCTCATCTTCTGCTCATATGTTAATTTATTCACTGACGTTTATTATATATTTAATATATACACCTTTCCTCTGACCTCTCAATCAGGTCCGGAAGGCAGAATAACACTCACAAACATGGACTCATTCCACCCAGGTTACATGGGGTCATAACAGTACACACACAACCTGTCCTCACATTTGTGTTGGTCTGTTCAGCTCATTGAGCTCATACAGTTGAGTTGATTTGAGAGACAGAGTCTGTTGAACTCATATATATATATGAGTTCATATATATATGAACTCATATACATATATATATATATATATATATATATATATATATATATATATATATATATATATATATATATATATATATATATATATATATATATATATATATGTGTGTGTGTGTGTGTGTCATTGAATATGACCGCATATTCTGTATTTATTATTTTCTGGTTTAGGGCTTCTATCCCTCTAACTATTTTCTTAGCATCAGGGCTTAATTGAAATAGGAGTTCTCCAAAACTCATTTTCGTGCTTTTAAGGTGAAGACAAGAAGTGATTTACTATAGAGTGTATTACACTTATTTATATAATTTGCACAACGTTTCGAACCTCCATGGTTCATTCTCAAGTGAACAGATCTTACAATACTAGTTGATTTTATACCCGCACTGGGTCAGGTGATAATACAATAAAGGTGAAAACATGGGGGGATACATAAGGGATAAATGTGAGGTGAAACATAGAGGTAACTGCAGAAGGCTTATTGGCCCATACGAGGCAGCTCCTATCTAAACACAAAGATTAATCCAGTGTAATTGGCCTATTATGTTGGACATTGTCTTCTGTGTTGGCATCGATATGTTCTTGTCTTGTCCTTACTCTCATGGTGGGTAGAGTACATATCGATGCCAACACAGTACTGTTCATGGGTGGACTGGCCCATGTAGAAGGTGAACTCGTCAGTGTTTGCCAGTACAAGTGGACAAGGACTGTGGAATCACTGGAGTTGACGAACACTGCTAAAGTATTTGTGTCCTGCGTGAAAGAGACGCAATTGTAAATAAGTGTAGTAATAATCCATATTAATATATATATATATATATATATATATATATATATATATATATATATATATATATATATATATATATATATATATATGTGTGTGTGTGTGTGTGTGTGTGGAGAAGGGAATCGTGTATTGTTTATCCCCCCCCCCCCCCCCGCCTCTTATATCCTTACTGCGCTATTCAGCCAGTTCTTGAAAGCCTAATACCGATTTGTGGTCGCATACACTAAAAGAGATTATAACATCAAGAACCAGGTTACTGGTCCCAAGTGGCCGTAACAGAAATTGATAAGCAAAAACTAAAATTCATACAAGGTTTTTGAGACTACTTTTCCTCTCAACACCCACTCCACGATCCGATAAAAATTTAGTGCACCGTAAATGCTAAATATATATGTTATTTTCTAAACAAATAAAAACGAAACAAAATCCCAAATGTTTTCTAACTTGCATATTCAGTGGGCCCCACAAGGCACTAAAGAACAAACTACACTCCACAATGGTGCACTTCGTATTGTTTAAGTTGGCTGTCTTGGAATACTGACTTTACCCTGGTTCCTGAAAACAAAATTAAATCTGCTTCCAGAAGTCTCAGAGTTCTTCTTATGTTTGTGAAGGATGATACTGGAAAGGAGAGGAAGCAATCCAGTATACCAGAAACTAAGGAATGTAATATGCTAATACATTTTCTTAATTATTTTAAAAGTTAACTTTATATTCTCAATGCTAATGTAGCAATATATGCCAACTTGCCCCAATGTTAAAACTAAAACTTTTCAGATCTTTGTTTTATTTGTACTCTCTTATAAACCTTTATTTTGTAATTGAGTTTAATTAGAGTTTTGCCATTGATTACTTGAATAATTAAAATAAATTATATTCAATAATGGTAAGGTCTTCTCACAGACATAACACGATAAAAACCCACACCGATGCATTTGGAAAATTAATGTAAAGAATTTACACAGAATCTTTCGCACTCTCCTGAGTGCTTTGTCAAAGTCTGAGTGTGTGGTTAGGATGAGACTTACATCTCAACGACTATAGTCGTTAAAATTAGTCGTTGAGATTAAGTCTCGCCCTAATCACACACTCAGACCTTGACAAAGCACTCAGGAGAGTGTGAAAGACTTTGTAATTCTTAACATAAATTTCACAAATGCACAAGTGTGTGTGTTTTTAATCCTATAAATTATATTAAAATATATACATTCAAAATGAATTAAATTGTTTGCTCTGATTTGCCATATCTATAACAAACATTATGATTATGTATATTATTGCTATTATTTGATTATATTTATATAACAATTAATATTGTAATTGTTCTTATTAATGATGTAACAAGAGCCTTATTTAGTAACGTGTGGCCAGACATACATAACAAAGTACATATTGAAGCACCATTGTTCGCTGGTTCTACTGTTGTGTTATCAAGCACGCCCTTTGATGGCGTCAGGCAATGAAGATCATTCAACCAGATTAATATATTGGTGAACAAATTGTTGACATAAAATCACATTTGTGAACATGTAATTGAAGCAGCCTAGTTCGTATGATTTTTGTTTATATATTTCAATGGTTTAAATCCACTAATTACTATTCCTTTCCCCCGTCCCATCCCAAATCCCAGGTTTTCTTCTTCTCTCTTTTCCTTCCACTGCTCTATCATCTCTTTTTCCCTCTCCCTCTATTTCAATAAAACAAGCAGAGTTTTCCTGAAATTAAACATTTGTATTTATTTATTCTTATGAATGATAAAACTTTCCATTATATTACATTTAATTAAATTTTAAAATTTGAATTAAAACTAACGTAGAAATATGACTAGACCAATCCTACCTATCCCAAGATAACTAAGTCAGTATATAATTCATGTTTTTAATATAATATAACAAAAATTAATTCAAATAAACCAATTTGAATTAAATGTTGAAAATAATGAAAATCACTGCCAGTTAGTCAAATCGGGCCTTGCATATTAGGCCAAGTAGTGCGTTCTGGCTATTAGGTACGACATATACATACATATATATATATATATATATATATATATATATATATATGTATATATATATATATATATATATATATATATATTGTTACGGTGCCCTCTCCTATTTCTTTCGTTTGCCGGCTTAAAGAGTCATATCAGCTCTCCCTACTGATTCTCTGAGGTTCAGGGAGTCTATTGACATATGTGGCGACCAGACCAGCTGCCAGTTAAAGGAAGGGAGTTACATTATAAGTTGTAAATAAGGAGAAATTGGCGCCCTGATATAAAATGAAACAGTATCCCCTACGGCAGATATGACCTTTTGGGAGGGACATTAGCCAATCGCGGATTGGCCGACGTGGGTCGCGGGCGACCAATCAGGGCCCACCATGACGTCACCGAGTGCCCCGGGCGGCGCCAACGTCAGAGTTGTTCTGACCTTGGAAGCGACAGGACGCGCCTCGGTCTGCTCTCAAGGATTGGAGGCTCTGCAAGCCTTGTTCAGTGGATTGAGCTGGCCATCGCAGCCCATTATAGTTATTGGAGACCCTGCGCTTCTGGGAAGCAAAAGAGGAACCAAGTTCATTGAGCAGAGAAGTGCCAAACTTGGAAAATAGTCGGCGACGACGCTGGGCGGCGCCGCTGGCTGGACGTTGAGGTCTGGAAGATGGGCGGGCAGGCCTAGCTGTGACTGGGGTCACATCCACTGAGAATCTTGGAAGGACGACACCGTGCCTAGGACAAGGAGCACCGCCTTGTGGGAGAGGCGAGTGTGGGGAAAAATAGTGATTAGCTCAGCGCCCATCGATGAACCAGGATTGGGGCAGCTGAATCTCAGGGATTGGAACGGCGACGACGCGAAGGCTCCACGACACCTGAGGACCTGTGGAACGTCCTGGATCGTCAAGGGTCGACCCAAGGAAGCGTGGGAACCTCACACCATCGAGGGACAGGCGTCGTGAGCCAGGAATGTAAGGTAGATCATTTTCCCTCCCATTACCCCTTGTATGAGTAGGCTAGTTAGGCCACAATATTTACTTGTGTATATGGCAGCAAGACTTTGTTACTTTAATAGTAGAATAGGCTGCAAGGCAGCAAGTGTCCAGGACTGTCAGAGAGGACAGTGTGTATGGATGGCAGGACAGTGAAGAAGAGGTGCCGACGTGGTGAAGAGGCCCTCCTGTGAGAGTGTGAGACTCCTGTCTTCCTGCACAGTTGAAGGAGTGTTGGAGGTCGTGGAAGAAGAGGCTGACGATCTCCAGACTCATTATTCATATTCCATATTCATGTATTACTTGTGATTGTGTGTGTGTGTTCATGTAATTTGCATCAGTAAATCCACACATTTTATTACTGTGTTTGAGTGTGCCTCCATTTATGATATTTCTCTATGAGCATACATTTCTGGCTACAAACAATATATAATACACCCACTGAACTGCATTGCTGGGGTGCAGATATAATAACCTAGCTGGCGACCTTGCTAAGAGGAAGATAGAGAAGACAGGCGGGAAAGGAGTTCCTGCAACCTTTTTTGTCTGGCAGGCAAGACTCAGGGAGGTTATGGTTATAGGTAAGCCTGAGTCTTCCTTCACTCCCCCACGGGTCTAGGCCGGAACTGTTCACAGCAGTTTCCCCGTGTTTGACTGAAGGGCTTCCAGGGTTAATCAGTGGCACCCCTTTGTGGTGGAAGCAAAGACCTGCGGAGGTGGGCATTGTTGGTCCTCTCTTGTGTGACCAAGGAGACTCCGGTGAATCCAGGGAGTCGGAGGGGCTGAGTATTTGGGCCTTTGAGCCCCTAGCAGCCGAGTGTTAGCAGAGCCCCGGACCGCCCACCCCCACGTGACAAGAGAACTGGCGACCTTGCCAGGATTCGAACCCCAGTAGCCAAGAACTGGGAACTTCGCCAGGAAGCGTGGATCAAGCTACAGTGTGGACCAAATTTCAAGACAAGTGTTGCCAGGGTACTAATACAGTGTGGCCAGTGAATTCGGTGGTACTGTTACTCAACCAGCTAAGGGACTGAGACGGTGAAATTAGTGCCTACTAACTTGTCTGTGCTGTCGTGTATGCTTGATGATATAGAGATGGAGGAAGACAAAGTAAAGAAATTTATTGACACAAGGGATGAGAGAATTTTGGAAGAGTGTACCAAGGCCCAGCTCCAACAAGTGGCAAACCACTTTGGGATCAGGTTGAGGACGACTAAGGTAGCGGAGCGAAGGATAGAGATCATGGCACAGCTCACAGCTCGAGAGGAAGCGACGGGAGAGGAGCCATCTCAAGAGGAGCCGTCCCGAGGAGAGCCGTCGCAAGGTGAACCGTCCCGACTAGGGCCTCCCCAAGCGCCTACCAGTGTGGAGAGAATTCACAGTGAACATGGGAGCAGTGGAAGGTCCAGCTGTAGTAAGAGGAGCCTGCAACTGGAAATAATGAAGATGCAACTGGAAGCCCAGCTGCGACGAGAGGAGAGAGAAGCACAAATGCAGCGAGAGGAGCGAGAAGCTCGGCTGCAGCGAGAAGAAGGAGAGAGACAACTGCGACTGGAGGAGATAGAGGCAAAGAAAGAAGTCGAATTGCGTCGCGTTGAACGTGGTCTGCCCTCACTACCTGCACGGCGGGATGACCTCAAGGTAAGGGAACGTGACTTACCTACGTTTGAACCACAAGAAGCTGAGGCGTTCTTCGAACACTTTGAACGGATAGCGACTCTGAAGGAGTGGCCGGAAGATGATTGGGCTGCTCTGGTCCAGGGCAGGTTGACTGGTGAGGCCCGGGAAGCCTATAACATGCTGGACCTAGAGGAGTGTACTAGTTACGGCGCGATTAAGAATGCGGTTCTCCATTCATTCCGGCTGACTCCGGAGATGTACCGGAAGCGGTTCAGAGAGTGTACAAGAGCGTCGGGAAAGACTTACGCCGAGACCGCCAGGGATATGGAACGGAAATTCCTACGATGGTTGAAGGCGGAGGAAGCGGAGTCGGTGGATGATATCAAACGACTGATAGTGATGGAGAAGTTCATGTCGGTGCTCCATCCTGAGTTGCGAGTAAGGGTGAGAGAAGCAGGTATTAAGGACCTGAAGGCTGCAGCAGACCGAGCCGACATGCTGGAGGAGGCACTACATATCAGGAGGGAGGGGCCGCCCAGACACTCGCCTTACCCCAGGTCGGGAGGGAACTTTAGGAGTTCAGGAGGAGCGAGGACGAGTGGGGACTCTCCCATGAGTAGTGTGCCCGATGAAGTGACGCGGTTCAAGAGCTCAAGAGACGCGGGGAGGAAGCCCCAAGCTGTGAGCAGTGGACCTAACTCGGGAGCGAGTGCTGCAGTCCCGGACACGACGACAGGGAGTCCAAGGAGGACCCAGGGGACGTCTGCAAGTGGTACCGCCAGAGTGACTAGCGAGTGGCCGCCCAGGGGAGGTGGCCGATGCTACAACTGTGGTGTGAGAGGACATTATGCCCGCGAGTGTGAGGAGCACCAAAGGAATGTAAGATTAATGTTGGAAGAGGAGAGAGTGTTTGTTCACACCCCATATTATAGTGGACCCAACGTGAATGGTTGGGAAGTGAAGTTGGGTGAACATCCCTTCGTTTTCGGGGCCAACGTGAAGTTTGGAAAGTCAGACCCAGTGGAGGTTGCCGTGCTTCGAGATACGGGTGCTGACATAAGTATGGTGACCAGGAGTATTCTCCCCAAGGAATTTAATGATTCACCTGTGGGAGTGGTGAGGATACGCAGTGTGGGGGAGGAATATAGGTTGCCACTTCACGAAGTACAGCTGATTGCCGACTGCGGAGTCGAGAAAGCTATAGTAGCTGTAGCCCCTAAGTTACCTCTAGAGCATGTACAGATGGTGCTGGGTAATGACCTCGGAGGAGGTAGGATACAACCCGATTGGGCCAGGAGTGCTTATGTTGCAAGCAGCGGTACAACCCTGCCGGGTGACGTATCGGTCGTTCCAGATGGTAGTGAGGAAGCCGACTTCGCCAGGGGAAACGTCGCCAGAGACGACGACAACGAGGGCGAGAGTGCAGAGAGGTCGTCGGAGGTTGTGGAAAACCCCGACGAGGACCTCCGACTAAGCCTGATGATGCGTGTGGAGGAGTGGCGAGGAGCAGCTGTACAAACGCCTGGGGCGGTGAAGAGGCTGCAGACCGCACTCCCTCCATACAGAAACGTGAATAAAGTAAGCTCAGTGGATGAGCGAATGGCAGTGAGGGGCAGAATGGCGGAGCCACGACGCAGTGCACCCTATGCCAGCCAGATGAATAGTGGTAGGTGCAAGATGAACCACCGTGGTGGGGTGAGCCACAGGGCGGTGGATGAGCCCAACCACGAACCGAAGAAGACGTCTGCAGGGAAGAGAATCTCATGGAGGAGTGAAGATGTTCGCCGGGAACGAAGGAGCGAATGGTATAGGAGAGGCAATACGAAGAAAGCAGGGAATAGGTACACCCAGGGTAGGCGCCAGCCTAACCAGAGGGGCATTGGGCCATCGCAAAAGCCTAGTGTGGAAGAGAGAAAGCTGCTGGATGGAGTACAGGTTACAAGTGCCACTGTGAGGAGACAACGCACCTATGGGAGAAGAGGAACCGAGAAGAGAGAAGATTGGCGAAGAGGAGATCATGAGAGGAAACATGGAGTACCTGTAGGACGCAGTGGAAATGCAAGACTATCTCGGAGTTCACGACGCGGTGGAGAGACTGCATGCACTGAATCTTACAGTGGTAACGAACCGTGGGAGTACACTCGTGGCCACGGAGAGAGGATTTCTTATAGGTGTTCAGGGAATACCCATCACACCCGTTCCTATGTGAGGAGGAGATATAATGAGGCAAGTGACTGGCAAGGTGGAACGAGCCACATCGCCAACTGGAGGAGTGACACTTCAGGAACGGAGGGAGCAAGAGTATAGGTTGCCCTCTTGAGTGCTGCTCTTCCGATATGACTCTTATTTTAAGGGGAGGGGTATGTTACGGTGCCCTCTCCTATTTCTTTCGTTTGCCGGCTTAAAGAGTCATATCAGCTCTCCCTACTGATTCTCTGAGGTTCAGGGAGTCTATTGACATATGTGGCGACCAGACCGGCTGCCAGTTAAAGGAAGGGAGTTACATTATAAGTTGTAAATAAGGAGAAATTGGCGCCCTGATATAAAATGAAACAGTATCCCCTACGGCAGATATGACCTTTTGGAAGGGACATTAGCCAATCGCGGATTGGCCGACGTGGGTCGCGGGCGACCAATCAGGGCCCGCCATGACGTCACCGAGTGCCCCGGGCGGCGCCAACGTCAGAGTTGTTCTGACCTTGGAAGCGACAGGACGCGCCTCGGTCTGCTCTCAAGGATTGGAGGCTCTGCAAGCCTTGTTCAGTGGATTGAGCTGGCCATCGCAGCCCATTATAGTTATTGGAGACCCTGCGCTTCTGGGAAGCAAAAGAGGAACCAAGTTCATTGAGCAGAGAAGTGCCAAACTTGGAAAATAGTCGGCAACGACGCTGGGCGGCACCGCTGGCTGGACATTGAGGTCTGGAAGATGGGCGGGCAGGCCTAGCTGTGACTGGGGTCACATCCACTGAGAATCTTGGAAGGACGACACCGTGCCTAGGACAAGGAGCACCGCCTTGTGGGAGAGGCGAGTGTGGGGAAAAATAGTGATTAGCTCAGCGCCCATCGATGAACCAGGATTGGGGCAGCTGAATCTCAGGGATTGGAACGGCGACGACGCGAAGGCTCCACGACACCTGAGGACCTGTGGAACGTCCTGGATCGTCAAGGGTCGACCCAAGGAAGCGTGGGAACCTCACACCATCGAGGGACAGGCGTCGTGAGCCAGGAATGTAAGGTATATCATTTTCCCTCCCATTACCCCTTGTATGAGTAGGCTAGTTAGGCCACAATATTTACTTGTGTATATGGCAGCAAGACTTTGTTACTTTAATAGTAGAATAGGCTGCAAGGCAGCTTGTGTCCAGGACTGTCAGAGAGGACAGTGTGTATGGATGGCAGGACAGTGAAGAAGAGGTGCCGACGTGGTGAAGAGGCCCTCCTGTGAGAGTGTGAGACTCCTGTCTTCCTGCCCAGTTGAAGGAGTGTTGGAGGTCGTGGAAGAAGAGGCTGACGATCTCCAGACTCATTATTCATATTCCATATTCATGTATTACTTGTGATTGTGTGTGTGTGTTCATGTAATTTGCATCAGTAAATCCACACATTTTATTACTGTGTTTGAGTGTGCCTCCATTTATGATATTTCTCTATGAGCATACATTTCTGGCTACAAACAATATATAATACACCCACTGAACTGCATTGCTGGGGTGCAGATATAATAACCCAGCTGGCGACCTTGCTAAGAGGAAGATAGAGAAGACAGGCGGGAAAGGAGTTCCTGCAACCTTTTTTGTCTGGCAGGCAAGACTCAGGGAGGTTATGGTTATAGGTAAGCCTGAGTCTTCCTTCACTCCCCCACGGGTCTAGGCCGGAACTGTTCACAGCAGTTTCCCCGTGTTTGACTGAAGGGCTTCCAGGGTGAATCAGTGGCACCCCTTTGTGGTGGAAGCAAAGACCTGCGGAGGTGGGCATTGTTGGTCCTCTCTTGTGTGACCAAGGAGACTCCGGTGAATCCAGGGAGTCAGAGGGGCTGAGTATTTGGGCCTTTGAGCCCCTAGCAGCCGAGTGTTAGCAGAGCCCCGGACCGCCCACCCCCACGTGACAATATATATATATATATATATATATATATATATATATATATATATATATATATATATATATATATATATATATATATATATATGTATATATATATATATATATATATATATATATATATATATATATATATATATATATATATATATATATATATATATATATATATATATATTATTAAATATGACCGAAAAAGTAAGATTAATAATTCTAACACGAATTTTCTCGATCTTTCTTACGTTTCTTTTCACTGTTGATGGTAATTCAAAGATCAATTCTCCAAAATTCATTTTTATTTCTAGTCTGACGTGACACTTGAGCGCGTTTCGTAAAACTTATTACATTTTCAAAGACTTTAGTTTACACACATACACACAACTTTAACTGAATAGAGCTTAAACATCTTTCGAGTTTTTATACCTACATTTGGGTGAAGTGACATGTTACAATAGTTTTGGATGAGGTGAAAATAAACTTTTAACAAAAGACAGAACACGAAACAATGAAATTGAAACAGGTTTTAAAGGCAGGTGACTGCAGAAAGCCTATTTTTTATTGGCCCATATTTCTTGATGCTTCTATATTGGAGCGGAGTTTTGAAGTGGGAAGAATATAGTTGTGCATTAATTGGCTGTTGATTGCTGGTGTTGACTTCTTGATGTGTAGTGCCTCGCAGACGTCGAGCCGCCTGCTATCGCTGTATCTATCGATGATTTCTGTGTTGCTTGCTAGGATTTCTCTGGTGATGGTTTGGTTGTGGGAAGAGGCTATATGTTCCTTAATGGAGCCCTGTTGCTTATGCATCGTTAAACGCCTGGAAAGAGATGTTTTTGTCTTGCCTATATACTGAGTTTTTTGAGGTTTACAATCCCCAAGAGGGCATTTGAAGGCATAGACGACGTTGGTCTCTTTTAAAACGTTCTGCTTTGTGTCTGGAGAGTTTCTCATGAGTAGGCTGGCCGTTTTTTTGGTTTTATAGTAAATTGTCAGTTGTATCTTCTGATTTTTGTCTGTAGGGATAACGTTTCTACTGACAATATCTTTCAGGACCCTTTCCTCTGTTTTATGGGCTGTGGAAAAGAAGTTCCTGTAAAATAGTCTAATAGGGGGTATAGGTGTTGTGTTAGTTAGAAACGTTTTCCCTACAGACAAAAATCAGAAGATACAACTGACAATTTACTATAAAACCAAAAAAACGGTCAGCCTACTCATGAGAAACTCTCCAGACACAAAGCAGAACGTTTTAAAAGAGACCAACGTCGTCTATGCCTTCAAATGCCCTCTTGGGGATTGTAAACCTCAAAAAACTCAGTATATAGGCAAGACAACAACATCTCTTTCCAGGCGTTTAACGATACATAAGTAACAGGGCTCCATAAGGAACATATAGCCTCTTCTTACAACCAAACCATCACCAGAGAAATCCTAGCAAACAACACAGAAATCATCGATAGATACAGCGATAGCAGGCGGCTCGACGTCTGCGAGGCACTACACATCAAGAAGTCAACACCAGCAATCAACAGCCAATTAATGCACAACTATATTCTACCCACTTCAAGACTCCGCTCCAATATAGAAGCATCAAGAAATATGGGCCAATAAAAAATAGGCCTTCAGCAGTCACCTGCCTTTAATACCTGTTTGTATTTCATTGTTTCGTGTTCTGTCTTGTGTTAAAAGTTTATTTTCACCTCATCCAAAACTATTGTAACATGTCACTTCACCTAAATGTAGGTATAAAAACTCGAAAGATGTTTAAGCTGTATTCAGTTAAAGTTGTGTGTGTGTGTGTAAACTAAAGTCTTTGAAAATGTAATAAGTTTTACGAAACGCGCTCAAGTGTCGCGTCAGACTAGAAATAAAAATGAATTTTGGAGAATTGATCTTTGAATTACCATCAAAAGTGAAAAGAAACCTAAGAAAGATCGAGAAAATTCGTGTTAGAATTATTAATCTTACTTTTTCGGTCATATTTAATAATATATGTCTACAGGAAAGACTGCTACCAAAATATACTAATATATATATATATATATATATATATATATATATATATATATATATATATATATATATATATATATATATATATATATAATATATATATATATATATATATACATATATATATATACATATATATATATATATATATATATATATATATATATATATATATATATATATATATATATATATATATACACATTAACTATTATTACTATCATAATCAGTCGGAAACCACATATTCTCGAAGCCATAAATCTGCGAGGATACTTCACCTCTTAATAAAAATTTTTGTAACTCAGCAAACACCAGAGCCTCGATTCATAAACATTTGACGCAACCAATTACGAAGCCTGTGCATCTTTCAACGACTTTGTTTACAGTTATTCAACTATATATGAGATCCGAAACACTTATGAAGTTGTTTCAATAAACAACAAGCTTGGATTTGCTTTGTTTTAAAGCTCGTAAACTATTTAATATATGTAAACAAAGCTGCCATGTATACTGAAAGATGCAGAGGCTTCGTAAGTAGTGGCGTGAATGCTTGATAAAATCTGGTATAGGAGAGAGAACGATGCTGCCACTAGCTGCCATCTCTCAGCCACCCGCTGCCATCTCTCAACCACCGGCTGCCATCTCTCAACCACCCGCTGCCATCTCTCAACCACCGGCTGCCATCTCTCAACCACCCGCTGCAATCTCTCAACCACCCGCTGCCATCTCTGTTTTATTCTGCAGTTATGGAGAGATATTAATAGTGGTCTAATTAGGAGCAAGGGTTGGTTAATACCATAGGTTAACATGACAGGCAGTGGTACAGGGTGTGATGTGGTTGGTGGTGTGGTAGGTAGTGTTGTTGGTAGTGTGGTAGGTAGTGGGGTTGGTGGTGTGTTGGTGATGTGGTTGGCGGTGTGGGTGGTGGTGTGGTTGGTAGTGTTGTTGCTGATGTGGTCGGTGTGGGTGGTGGTGTGGTTGGTAGTGTTGTTGCTGATGTGGTCGGTGTGGGTGGTTGTGGGAACCGACCTGTGAGATTTATATTTAATTTACATGATTTTATATAGAATTTATATTTATGTTAATTTATATGTGTCGATAACAATTTGTATGATGTTAAGTGGACTGTATTTCTGCATTAATCTCACAAATCGATCCTTACACATTAGAGGGGGTTTATATTAAATTTATATATATATATATATGCAGCCAATGAAACTACAGTATTAAACTACATATATTGGTATACATTGAGGAGGTTCCTTATCTTATTGTACAGCAGCCTTAGTCCACCAGATATAACTAGGATGTAGACACCAAATTATCCTCGTTTGAGGCTAGCTTCCATCACCCAGTAACTGATGTATCAATTTTTGCTTCCTCTTCTTGTTCCTGTCAAAGGGCGCTAGCTGTAAAGCCGGAATCCTAATATATGACAGCTATATCAGAGAAAACACTGTATAATAGATAATATAAGGACCAAGGCTTAATTACCTTTATTGGGTCGATTATTTGTGTTCTCACCTGATCGCCCAATATCTACCTAACATTAATGGCCAGAAATGATTAGATAAACAGGTTTCAGAAAGACACTTCCCTTGTGGTTGTTGACAGCGTGTTGATGATGGCAGAACTTTGGTCTCCATAACACTTCGTCCAAGAGAATTTATAGGAGCTGTACTCGCTCCAACGACTCTGGTCTTTACAACAATGGCTGACCTCTTCCTCACCACTGACGCTACTGGCTTACTTTGTAGATATCAGTAACTAATAGAAGGGTCACATTTACTTTATATTGATACTGATAATTAAGTTAATTCAAATAAGATGGTTTTATGATGTAAAAAGTCCAAAGACTAATGTATTTAAGAATAATTCCCAACATAATAGCTGGTTAATTTATCGTTCTATGTGGCAATGATATCCCGTTTTCTATTGACGGAAAACTCCACTACAAGCTACACTTTCTATGGATAACTTGTTTATACAACACAGCAGCAATATTATCTGCCTATTGTATGTAATTTTATTAAACGGTGTCGGGTTTTCCGACAGTGGTGGTGTGGTTGGTGGTGTGGTTGGTGATGTGGTTGGTGGTGAGGTTGGTGTGGGTGGTTGGTGTGGGTGGTGGTGTGGTTGATGTGGTTGGTGGTAATGTGGTTAGTGGTGTTGTTGGTGGTGTGATTGGTGGAATGGTTGGTGGTGTGGTTGGTGATGTGATTGGTGGTGTGGTTGGTGATGTGATTGGTGGTGTGGTTGGAGATGTGGTTGGTATTGTTGGTGATTTGGTTGGTGGTGTGGTTGGTGGTGGAGTTGGTGGTGTGGTTGGTGGTGTGGATGGTGGTGTGGTTGGTGGTGTGGTTGGTCGTGTGGTTGGTGGTGTAGTTGGTGGTGGTGTGGTTGGTCGTGTGGTTGGTCGTGTGGTTGGTCGTGTGGTTGGTCGTGTGGTTGATCGTGTTGTTGATGTGATTGGTGGTGTGGTTGGTGATGTGGTTGGTGGTGATGGTGATGTGGTTGGTGGTATGGTTGGTGGTGTGGTTGGTGGAGTGGTAGGTAGTGTTGTTGGTGGTGTGGTTGGTATTGTGGTTGGTGGTGTGGTTGGTGGTGTTGTTGGTGGTGTGGTTGGTGGTGATGGTGATGTGGTTGGTGGTATGGTTGGTGGTGTGGTTGGTGGTGTGGTTAGTGGTGTGTTCGGTGGTGTTGTTGGTGATGTGGTTGGTGTTGTGGTTGGTGGTGTGGTTGGTGGTGTTGTTGGTGGTGTGGTTGGTGGTGTGGTTGGTGGTGTGGTTGGTGATGTTGTTGGTGGTGTGGTTGGTGGTGTGGTTGGTGGTGTGGTTGGTGATGTGGTTGGTAGTGTTGTTGGTGGTGTTGTTGGTGTTGTGGTTGGTGGTGTTGTTGGTGGTGTGGTTGGTGTTGTGGTTGGTGTTGTGGTTGGTGGTGTGGTTAGTGGTGTGGTTGGTGGTGTTGTTGGTGGTGTGGTTGGTGGTGTGGTTGGTGGTGTGGTAGGTAGTGTTGTTGGTGATGTGGTTGGTGTTGTGGTTGGTGGTGTGGTTGATGGTGTGGTAGGTAGTGTTGTTGGTGATGTGGTTGGTGGTGTGGTTGGTGGTGTGGTTGGTGGTGTGGTTGGTGGTGTGGTTGGTGGTGTGGTAGGTAGTGTTGGTGATGTGGTTGGTGGTATGGTTGGTGGTGTGGTTGGTGATGTGGTTGGTAGTGTTGTTGGTGGTGTTGTTGGTGTTGTGGTTGGTGGTGTGGTTTGTGGTGTTGTTGGTGATGTGGTTGCTAGTGTGGTTGGTGGTGTGGTTGGTGGTGTGGTTGGTAGTGTTGATGGTGGTGTGGTTGGTGGTGTGGTTGGTAGTGTTGTTGGTGGTGTGGTTGGTGGTGTGGTTGGTGGTGTTGTTGGTGGTGAGGTTGGTGGTGTGGTTGGTGATGTGGTTGATGGTGTGGTTGCTGGTGTTGTTGGTGGTGTGGTTGGTGATGTGGTTGGTGGCGTGGTTGGTGGTGTGGTTGGTGGTGTTGTTGGGGGTGTGGTTGGTGGTGTGGTTGGTGGTGTGGTTGGTAGTGTTGTTGGTGGTGTGGTTGGTGGTGTGGTTGGTGGTGTGGTTGGTGGTGTGGTTGATGTGGTTGGTAGTGTGGTTGGTGGTGTGGTTGGTGGTGTGGTTGGTGGTGTGGTTGATGTGGTTGGTAGTGTGGTTGGTGGTGTGGTTGGTGGTGTGGTTGATGTGGTTGGTGGTGTGGTTGGTGCTGACACTGGTGATATGACAATAGGTACTGGAGTTGACATTGATGTTATCACACCTGACTCTGAAGTTATCAAACCTGACATTGTAGTTATCACACCTGACACTGAAGTTATCACCCCTGACACTGGAGTTATCACCCCTGACACTGGAGTTATCACCCCTGACACTGGAGTTATCACCCCTGACACTGGAGTTATCACACCTGACACTGGAGTTATCAGTACCCAGATATCACACTATTAACCCCCAACAAACCTTCTCTCGGCCACACACTAGCGTCACCCCCTCCTAAGTCTCCTTCTAACTGCACGAAATAATAATAATAATGTATTTCCCAGGTGAAACTCTTGAGTTGTATTCCCGCAAACATGCAAGTAAAAGATTTCTTTAATATAAGGAACGGCTGGCAGTATGTGTTGCTCCTCGAGGAAGCAGAGCACAATACTCTCCCTCCAGCGGTCATCAATAGTAAAGTTAGCCCTGAACTGGCCAGTTTTCTTTTCCTGTATTGTCCTTAAATATTAAAGAAGAAAAGGGCAGCGTTCTGTACTGAGCGTGACTCCTGACTTTCTTCTTTCATTGCGGAGCCATTTGTATTGTGCTGGTGCGCCCGGCGTGTTTGTTTTGTTCACGGAACAATGTGGCGGGGTATTAGTTCACGTTATTGTTCTAGCAGGATGGGGGGGGGGTGATTATACCTGTTCAGGGTCTATGTGAGATGAAATACTGTTATCAGCCCGTGTTATTGTTCTAGCAGAAGGTATTACTGGCGTAGTATTCCCTGCATGTGTTGAAGTACTGTTATATGTTGAGATAACATTGAAGTTAAATTAACTACATTATTGACTATTTTAAATCATGAAATCCTTTTTGGATTAAAGAATACGTGTTGGATAGAATAGATTGTGGATTACATTATCCTGGCAGTGGATAGTTATTAAACCCACACCAGTAACACTAACCTAAACTACTACTATGGTCAGGAAGCTTTTGGTGTGGCCTTTAATAACCTTCCAGACATTGAAGGACCTTCATAACCCTCCACAAGTTGAATGGTCTTAACCCTCCAGAGGTTGAATGGCTTAAATAACCCCCAGAAGCTGAATGATCTTAATAACCCTACAGAAGTTAAATGGACCTAATAAGCCTCCCGAAGTCGAATGATCTTAATTACCTTGGACAGCCCGTCCTCATAAACAAAGACCCAAAGTCCATTCCATGCACCCGCCAAACCTACTGTTTAAGAATGAAAAACGGTTTACACACGACTCACAACTGTTGACGTCCGAACACTTCCGGAACAAGTGCTTCGCTGACGACTTTTGTTCGAACCACAACGCTGTCAACGCTTCACCCACGTATTACAAATACAAATAATCGCCAACAGGACCTAAACACCTAACCTAACCAGTGCCTAAATATGCACAGTATACTCATATATAACAATATTAATTAATATTTGAGAAAATTCCTATTCTGAATCAACTGCATGTTAACATTGATGAATGCGTCTTTGGGGTCGACCCAAGGGGGGTAGAAATAGCCTTAGCTACTCTATCCCTTTGAGATGTATTTATTGCTTATCTCAATAAACATACTTGAACTTGAACTTAGGGTCGACCGCTGGACGAAATGGACTTGGAATGAGGGCTGGTTGATTTGCAGATGAGGCGTTAATAACCCTCATCAGTTGAATGCCCTTAATTGCAAGTCGATTGTGAGTAATAATTACAAGTTGATTGTGAAGAACAATTTACGAGTGCATTACAAGTATCAAACTCTATTAAGTGCATCAACACTTAATAGTTCCATAGGATTTTAATGAAAAAAGTAGTAAATAAATAAAAGCCACCTAAAAACAATTAATATTCTCGTTACATTTACTTAAGTCTACATAACCATGTGAAAGGACGCCATCCCAAACCAAATTCCAACTTTTATTATAAAACGCTTACTAACAAGCTCGTTAGAAAACGGTAAATTTTGTGATAAAGATCTTGAGAAAACTTATAGGACCTTAAGAGGCACGAGAAGAAAGAACATAATATATATATGTATGTATGTGTTATGTGTGAGTATATATATTCGTATATTCGTAAGTATTCACTAGGAAAATGAAAAGAAAATTCCAAACCTTTTCAAGTTTCAACACATCATCAAGTAAATACAGACAGATGACATAAGAGTTTGGGATTACATACCACAATTACACCTGACCAAACATAGATCCATAAGTTAAAATAACGAATAATAGAGGTGACACAAAGGTGAGATGATTAAGTGTACATTAACTCGAGTATTCGATGGATATCGACAGAATGGATACAGAATTTAATACCTATTATAAATCTTGCCAATTATAAAGTTATCTAATTTACCTCCACCTCATCATTTACCTCCACCTCATCTCATTCACCTCCACGTCATCCTCAGGTAGTCATCATGCAGCAAGAGAAACTGTAATCATTCCTATTCTGCCTTTGACAATGTTAACAAGAGTTAACAAAAGGCAACTTTTAGCGTCAGGCCAAATAAACCTGTACAAAAGTAACTTGGAAAGTAAATTTTTCAACTTCCTTCTCAAGTTAAGAAAAATGTCAGGAAAATAGAGAAGATTTGTGCTAGAATCATTGATCTCACTGTTTCGGTCACATTCTATAATATATTTCTACAGAAAAAGATTGCATTAAATATATATATATATATATATATATATATATATATATATATATATATATATATATATATATATATATATATATATATATATATAAATATATATATATATATATATATATATATATATATATATATATAAATATATATATATATATATATATATATATATATATATATATATATATATATATATATACATATATATATATATATATATATATATATATATATATATATATATATATATAGCACAAAAAATAAAAAAGGAAAGGGGTGGTAGGATAAAAGCACACAGAAACTGTATTGGAGGGGATCTAAACATTCCCTCTAATGCGTTATGCGTGGTTTCCTCCGAGGCTATGGGTCCCCCTTCTTCCAGCTAGAGGTGGTACTGTTATATATATATATATATATATATATATATATATATATATATATATATATATATATATATATATATATATATATATATATATATATATATATAACTGAAAACTCACACCCCAGAAGTGTGAGTTGTCCTGGGGACCATTCAGGCTTGTTCGCATATATATATATATATATATATATATATATATATATATATATATATATATATATATATATATATATATATATATTTATATATATATATATATATATATATATATATATATATATATATATATATATATATATATAACAGTGATATAACAGATATGATATAAGTAAATATATATGTGTACATACAAAAGAATGGGAGTGGTAGGAGAAGATAATATTAGTGTTCAGTGAGAAACCACAAGGTCTCCTCTGAATACTTTTTATTTTCTTCTCCGAGGCTATGGGTCCCCACATTGGCACCAGAGGTGGTACCCTCACAAACTTTTATATATACTAGACAAGTAAGGACAAGACAAGAACATATCGATGCCAACACAGAAGACAATGTCCAACATAACAGGCCAATTACACTGGATTAATCTTTGTGTTTAGATAGGAGATGCCTCGTATGGGCCAATAAGCCTTCTGCAGCCCCTATGTTTATCCCTTATGTATCCCCCCATGTTTTTCACCTTCATTGTATTATCACCTGACCTAATGCGGGTATAAAATCAACTAGTATTGTAAGATCTGTTCACTTGAGAATGAACCATGGAGGTTCGAAACGTCGTGCAAATTATACAAATAAGTGTAATACACTCTATAGTAAATCACTTCTTTTCTTCACCTTAAAAGTACGAAAATGAGTTTTGGAGAACTCCTATTCCAATTAAGCCCTGATGCTAAGAAAATAGTTAGAGGGATAGAAGCCCTAAACCAGAAAATAATAAATACAGAATATGCGGTCATATATATATATATATATATATATATATATATATATATATATATATATATATATATATATATATATATATATATATATATATATATATATATATACATATATATGTATATATATATATATATATATATATATATATATATATATATATATATATATACATATATATGTATATATATATATATATATATATATATATATATATATATTTATATATATATATATATATATATATATATATATATATATGTATATATATATATATATATACATATATATGTATATATATATATATATATATATATATATATATATAATAGGTTAGGTTAGGTAGGGTTGGTTAGGTTCGGTCATATATCTACGTTAATTTTAACTCCAATAAAAAAAATTGACCTCATATAGAATGAAATGGGTTGCTTTATCATTTCATAAGAAAAAAATTAGAGAAAATATATTACTTCAGGAAAACTTGGCTTATTAGGCAAATCGGGCCATGCATTGTAGGCTGAGAAGTGCGTTCTGGCTACTAGGTACGACATATATATATATATATATATATATATATATATATATATATATATATATATATATATATATATATATATATATATATATATAGTACCTAGTAGCCAGAACGCACTTCTCGGCCTACTATGCAAGGCCTGAATTGTCTAATAAGCCAAATTTTCATGTATTAATTGTTTTGCGACAACCTAACCTACCTAACCTAACGTAACCTAACTTTTTCGGCTACCTAACCTAACCTAACCTATAAAGATAGGTTAGGTTAGGTTAGGTAGGGTTTGTTAGGTTCAGTCATATATCTACGTTAATTTTAACTCCAATAAAATAAAATTGACCTCATACGTAATGAAATAGCCAGATTTATCATTTCATAAGAAAAAAAAATTGAAAAATATATAAATTCAGGAAAACTTGACTTATTAGGCAAATCGGGCCTTGCATAGTAGGCCGAGTACGACGTTCTGGCTACTAGGTACAACATATATATATATATATATATATATATATATATATATATATATATATATATATATATATATATATATATATATATATATATATATATATATATATATATATTTTGGTAGCAGCCTTTCCTGTAGACACTCTCTGACCAAACTAAATTCCAAAGGGTAACGAAGGACACTACAGCCGAATTGAAAGCAAAGGTCAACAAATTGATCGAAACTGTGAACGCCAAGAAATCCGGAATCCACCTGCCAAAGATTATTGAGGAATATAAACCTGGATACGCGTATGGAAATGTCAAGACACATAAGCCTGGAAACCCACTTCGGTCAATCATCAGCCAGATACCCACACCCACGCACAGACTGGCGAAACGACTCAACGGCTTGCTGACCCCTTATGTCCCTTGCGCCTTCAGCCTGAAGTCTCCAAAAGAATTTGTTGACTTACTGCGGGGAACACGGGCCACAGGGATAAGAGCCTCGTTGGACGTAGAATCACTATTTACCAACGTACCTGTGGATGAAACAATCGGGATGATAGCAGACAGAGTGTATCGTGATCCAGCCTGTACTCCTCTTGACATACCAGAAAACATTCTAAGGAAACTACTCCAAGCTTGTACTAAAGAGGCACCCTTCTTGAGCCCGGATGGGCACATGTATAAGCAAGTAGATGGGGTCGCCATGGGTTCTCCCCTAGGTGTCCTGTTTGCGAACTTCTACATAGGTACCATCGAGCAAAAAGTCTTAGTCGACATGAACTTGAAACCGGCCATATGCTGCAGGTATGTTGACGACATTTTTGTACAGGTACCTGATGTCAGACATCTGCAGGAGTTGAAGGAGGCATTGGAGCAGAATTCTGTGTTGCGTTTCACTTACGAGATGGAGAAGGATGGGAAGCTGCCCTTTCTAGATGTAACAGTCGTGGAAAGGAGCGGAGGTTTCCACACTGCAGTCTACACTAAAGAAACAAACATAGGAATGTGCCTAAATGCCAACAGTGACTGCCCAGACAGGTACAAGAGGAGTGTTGTTAACGCTTATGTCGACCGTGCTCTCAGCCACAGCTCAGAATGGAAGCAAGTCGATGAAGAACTCTGTAGGGTAAGGCAAGTCCTAGTCAACAACGGCTTCTCCAAGGGTTTCGTTGAAGACATCATAAGAAGGAAAGTGAAACGCCAAGCAACCTCTGAAGAGACAACTAACACAACACCTATATCCCCTATTAGACTATTTTACAGGAACTTCTTTTCCACAGCTCTTAAAACGGAGGAAAGGGGCCTGAAAAATATTGTTAATAGAAACTTTATCTCTACAGACAAAAATCAGAAGATACAAGTGACAATTTACTATAAAACCAAAAAAACGGCCAGCCTACTCATGAGAAACTCTCCAGACACAAAGCAGAACGCTTTAAAAGAGACCATCGTCGTCTATGCCTTCAAATGCCCTCTTGGGGACTGTAAGCTTCAAAAAACTCAGTATATAGGCAAGACAACAACATCTTTTTCCAGGCGTTTAACGATGCATAAGCAACAGGGCTCTATTAAGGAACATATAATCTCTTCTCACAACCAAACCATCACCACAGAAATCTTAGCAAACAACACAGAAATCATCGATAGATACAGCGATAGCAGGCGGCTTGACATCTGCGAGGCACTACACATCAAGAAGTCAACACCAGCAATCAACAGCCAATTAATGCACAACTATATTCTACCCACTTCAAGACTCCGCTCCAATATAGAAGCATCAAGAAATATGGGCCAATACGCCCTCTGCAATTACTTCCATTCTTACCTTCAATGCCCATTGTTTCGTGTTCTGTCTTGGGTAGAAAGTTTGTTTTCACCTCATCCAAAACTGTTGTAACATATTACCTCACCCAAATGCAGGTATAAAAATTCGAAGATGTTAAAGCTCTATTAAGTTACAGTTGTGTGTGTGTAAACTAAAGTCTTTGAAAATGTAATAAGTTTTACAAAACACGCTCAAGTGTCGCGTCAGACTAGAAATAAAAATGAATTTTGGAAAATTGATTTTTTCAATTACCATCAACAGTGAAAAGTAAAATAAGAAAGATCGAGAAAACTCGTGTTTGAATTATTAATCTTACTTTTTCGGTCATATTTAATAATATATATATATATATATACCCCTCTTCAGTGGGGTCTGACAACTTGGTGAAGGAAATCCTACCTGAGCACCTAGTTCAACAGGCTGGGGTACATGATCCCAGCTTCACAGACTGCACAACCAAATGGGTCTCTCTCGCAGGACCAGCACCCCAACCACCGCGTTCTGAAGCCCATAAGCAATCCAGCTGAGATCGCCCCTTTGCCGACCAAGAAGCGGCGACTTTGCTAGAAGCTGCGACAACACCACATGACACTGCCCGACTTAGAGCTGTAGCAGCTCCCCATGCAGGTGATTTCCTATTAGGAACCCCAATGTCAGCAACCGGCACCCGTCTCACACCGTAAGCCCTCCGAATTGCCGTGGCTCTCCGCCTCGCTGCCCCAATCCACACCGAATACAGGTGCATTTGCGGCGAGGCAGAGGCCGACAGATACGGACGGCATGGCCTTCTCTGCCAAAGGACAGGAGGATGGCATGCAAGACACGGCGAGGTCAATGACATTATTAAGAGAAGCTATACCACAGCCAGTTGTCTAGCAGAGAGAGAGCCCCGTTACCTAATGTCCCGCAACTCTGATGAGCCTGTCGGTCGCCCAGACGGAATCACGGTGAACCCCTGGAAGAATGGGAGACAGTTGGTGTGGGACTACACTTGCGTTTCAATTTTAGCCAATACCTATGTTGACTTCAGCGCTACACAAGCAGGAGGAGCTGCCAATCACCGGGAAGCGGCCAAGTCACGTAAATACAGAGACCTTGGGCACCACTACAATTTTGTCCCCATTGCCTCAGAGACACTTGGTGCCTGGGGTAAAAGTGCTGCTAGCTTTTTGAAGGAGTTGGGGTCTAAGCTAATCGAAACAACTAGAGACCCTAGAGCTGCCAGTTTTCTTTTTCAGCGCCTTAGTGTGGTAATCCAGAGAGGAAATGCTCACTGCATCCATGGTTCCTGCCCGCCATCTGAGGAGCTGGAGGAGATATACAACATGTGACAACCAGCCTTGTACCCTGCATGTAATCAATATTGTAACGTTTTTTGTGAAAAGACATTTTCAAATAAAGTTAGATAAATATACACATACCAAAAGAATAATGGTGGTAGGAGAAGAAAACATCAAACTGTTCAGTGAGGATCCACAAGGTCTTCTCTGAGTACTCTTTATTTTCTTCTCCGAGGCTATGGGTCCCTACATTTGCACCAGAGGTGGTACCCCTTCTAGGTTTATATATATATATATATATATATATATATATATATATATATATATATATATATATATATATATATATATATATATATATATATATATATATATATATAGATAGATATATATTTATATATCAATATAAATAAAATGGAAATGTTAGTTTGTTCAAAATCGCCAATCTCCGAAAGTTCTTCATCGATTGCTTTGAAATTTTCACACAACGTTTCATTCGCATCCGAGCAAGTTTTTATATACATACTATTTAGATGTTACGTCTGTGTCGGGGAATTTTTTTTTTTTTTTTTAAAACTGTGTTTTTCATGTGAGTAAAATGTTCGAAACCTCTTTACCGATTGCTTTCAAATTTTGAGACAACGTTGCATTCGAATAGACGAGTGTTTTTATATACCTACTATATACATGCCTCACCTGTAACAGGAAAAAACATGATTTTTTGGATAATCAGCACCATCTGTAGGACCTAAGAGCAACACATGCTGTAAACTTTGAAAGTTCTTATCCGATTGCTTTGAAATTTTGTCACAACTTTCCATTCGAATACGTGCATGTTTTTATACCTACTATCTACATGCCACACTTGTGACAGGTAAAAACATGTTTGTTTTTTTGGAAAAACAGCGCCATCTGTTGCACGTATGAGCAACACACGCTATATAAAATACGGTTCGATTTCATTTCAATGTTTCTGATTGCACTGATAAATTGATTTTTCATAGACTTTGATTTATTGTCATTTTGATTTAATTATTTTGTGTGATATTGCCTTGGAATTGAGCTGCATTGTTTATCATAGTGTTCATTTCGTGAGTATAGTTTATTTGTTTCTTTTTTCATTTTTTTCATTCGTTTTTTTAACTGTTCATATTTTTCAGTGGAATTGGGGATGAAATTGAGCTTTGTCGATTGATCTATGTTTGAATTGAAATATTTCGTTAGTATTTTTTGGTTTTGTTTTGAAAACAAGAAAATGGAAAATGCATTTATTTCACAGCTGCAAATGCTATAAATCCACCGGCTACAACAGTTACTGCTGTCTTCATGTTATGTCAAAATGAAGTGTTTGCAAAAAGACTGGTGTATTCAGAAGTGCCTACGTATTACACGTGAAATGTCAGTAGAAAATAATTTGAATGACGCAAACGAGGAGAGTGAGTCGACGAACAACCTGGCATATTCAAATAAACTACGATAGGCAGACATCCACCGTGCATCCCAATCAAGATGAATGCTTCTTTCTTCGCATGCTGTTGGTAAATGTGCTTGGGTCAACGTCTTCCAGCAATTGAGATTTGTCAACGGCGTAACACATGCCACTTTCCGTAGTGCATGTCAACCTCTGAATTAATTGGAGAACGACCGACACTGTGATGTATGCATTAATGACGCGTCCAACACGTCACATCCAAATCAAAATCGTGCATTGTTTGCAATCATACTGACCACCGGATCTCCTTCATCTCCATTAGAGTTATAGAAGAAATATAAATTGTACATGGCTAAAGATATTGTACATCGAATATGCAAGGAAAATTCAAATATGAACATGGATTTCACAGCAGAAATCTACAACGAAGCATTGTTAGTGATTGAAGATTTGTGTTTTCAAATCGCGAACAAAGTTCTTAATCAATTAGAAATGCCATTGTTGAATCGATCTGCTGCTGCTTCGTTCGATGTAGAATTGCGTCGTGAACAAAATTACAACACGGGTGATCTGTTGTCGTATGTGCAATCAAATATTCCTAATCTAACGCTTAAACGAAAAGGCATTTACAATCAAATAGTTCAAATTGTCAATAACGGGTTTGAAAAATTTTCTTATATGCGCCAGAAAGAACTGGTAAAACCTTTCCAATTAGATTGATTCTGGCAGCATTTCGATCCCAAAATAGCATAACCTTAGCTCTTGCATCGTCCGAAATATCTGGGACATTGCTACCAAGGAGAAGAACTGCTGCCTCGGCTTTGCAATTGCCGTCAAACATGCAATTCATTGAAACTCCCACGTGCAACATTTCCAAAGCATCCGGCATGGGAACTTAACAATATTATTCAGTCTAACATTCAAAGCGAGGCAGTCAAATACAAGTCCGTCGACACTGTTGAGGAAGCAAATGAAGCTGTTAATTATCCAACAGATTTTTTGAATTCACTCGATCTACCAAGGATATCATCACACGTACGGCAAATGAAAAATCGGCGTGCCAATTATCATGTGGCGAAATATCAACCTGCCAAAACCTCGCAATGCCACGCGGCTTGCAGTAAAAAAAATTAATCAGCGACGTCGTAGAAGCAACAATCTTGACAGGACCTTTCAAAGGTGAAGATGTCCTTATTCCTCGCATTCCTATGATTCCAACAGATATGCCATTTCAATTTAAGAGATCGTAATTTCCAATTCGATTGGCGTTTGTAATCACCATCAGTTTCGATCAGTTTGTTGACCTTTGCTTTTAATTCATTAATTTAATTTATAATTTAATTTATTAATTTTAATTAATAATGCTTTGCTTTTAATTTTAATGAATTAAAAGCAAAGGTCAACAAACTGATCGAAACTGTGAACGCCAAGAAATCCGGACTCCACCTGCCAAAGATCATTGGGGAATATAAACCTGGATATGCGTATGGAAATGTCAAGACACACAAGCCTGGAAACCCACTTCGGCCAATCATTAGCCAGATACCCACACCCACGTACAGACTGGCGAAGCGACTCAACGGCCTGCTGACTCCTTATGTTCCTTGCGCCTTCAGCCTGAAGTCTCCAAAGGAATTTGTTGACTTACTGCGGGGCACACGGGCCACAGGGATAAGAGCCTCGTTGGACGTAGAATCGCTGTTTACCAACGTACCTGTGGACGAGACAATCGGAATGATAGCCGACAGAGTGTATCGTGATCCAGCCTGTACTCCTCTTGACATACCAGAAAATATTCTGAGGAAACTACTCCAAGCTTGTACTAAAGAGGCACCCTTCTTGAGCCCGGATGGGCACATGTATAAGCAAGTAGATGGGGTCGCCATGGGTTCTCCCCTAGGTGTCCTGTTGCAAACTTCTACATGGGTACCATCGAGCAAAAAGTCTTAGTCGACATGAACTTGAAACCGGCCATAAACCGGTATGTTGACGACATTTTTACACAGGTACCTGATGTCAGACATCTGCAGGAGCTGAAGGAGGCATTTGAGCAGAGTTCCGTGCTGCGTTTCACTTACGAGATGGAAAAGGATGGGAAGCTGCCCTTTCTAGATGTAACAGTCATGGAAAAGGGCGGAGGTTTCCACACTGCAGTCTACACTAAGGAAACAAACATAGGAATGTGCCTAAATGCCAACAGCGACTGCCCTGACAGGTACAAGAGGAGTGTTGTTAATGCATATGTCGACCGTGCTCTCAGCCACAGCTCAGAATGGAAGCAAGTCGACAAAGAACTCTGTAGGGTAAGGCAGGTCCTAGTCAATAACGGCTTCTCCAATGGTTTCATCGAAGACATCATAAGAAGGAAAGTGAAAAGCCATGCAACCTCTGAAGAGACAACTAACACAACACCTATACACCCTATTAGACTATTTTACAGGAACTTCTTTTCCACAGCTCATAAAACGGAGGAAAGGGTCCTGAAAGATATTGTTAATAGAAACGTTATCCCTACAGACAAAAATCAGAGGATACAACTGACGATTTACTATAAAACCAGAAAAACGGCCAGCCTACTCATGAGAAACTCTCCAGACACAAAACAGAACGCTTTAAAAGAGACTAACGTCGTCTATGCCTTCAAATGCCCACTTGGGGACTGTAAGCTCCAAAAAACCCAGTATATAGGCAAGACAACAACATCTCTTTCTAGGCGTTTAACGATGCATAAGCAACAGGGCTCCATTAAGGAACATATAATCTCTTCCCACAACCAAACCATCGCCAGAGAAATCCTAGTAAACAACACAGAAATCATCGATAGATACAGCGATAGCAGGCGGCTTGACGTTTGCGAGGCACTACACATCAAGAAGTCAACACCAGCAATCAACAGCCAATTATTGCACAACTATATTCTACCCACCTCAAGACTCCGCTCCAATATAGAAGCATCAAGAAATATGGACCAATAGGCTTTCTACAAACACTTCTATTCAATACCCATTGTTTGTGTTCTGTCTTGTGTTGATACTTTTAATACCCTATTAATATCCCCTCTTGTTCTGTCTTGTGTTAATGCCACATCACCCCTCCCACCTCACTCAAATGTAGATATAAAATCGGAGATACGTAAGTTCTAATCAGTTGTGTATTTGTGAACTAAAGTCTTTGAAAATGTAGTAAGTTTTACGAAACGCGCCAGTGTCGCCTCAGACTAGAAATAAAAATGAATTTTGGAGAATTGATTTTTGATTTACCTCCAACAGTGAAGCGTAATGTACGAAAGATTGAGAAAATTCGTGTTAGAATTATTAATCTTACTTTTTCGGTCATATTTAATAATATATATATATATATATATATATATATATACATATACATATGTGTATGTATATATATATATATATATATATATATATATATATATATATATATATATATATATATGTCGTACCTAGTAGCCAGAACGCACTTGTCAGCCTACTATGCAAGGCCCGATTTGCCTAATAAGCCAAGTTTTCATGAATTAATTGTTTTTCGACTACCTAACCTACCTAACCTAACCTAACCTAACTTTTTCGGCTACCTAACCTAACCTAACCTATAAAGATAGGTTAGGTTAGGTTAGGTAGGGTTGGTTAGGTTCAGTCATATATCTACGTTAATTTTAACTCTAATAAAAAAATAATTTCCTCATACATAATGAAATGGGTAGCTTTATCATTTCATAAGAAAAAAATTAGAAAAAATATATTAATTCATGAAAACTTGGCTTATTAGGCAAATCAGGCCTTGCATAGTAGGCTGAGAAGTGAGTTCTGGCTACTAGGTACGACATATATATATATATATATATATATATATATATATATATATATATATATATATATATATATATATATATATATATATATATATATATATATATTGGTGTATACTGGCAGCAGGTTTTCTTTTAAACATGTCACATTGAATATGACCGCAGATTCTGTATTTACTATCTTCTGATTTAATGCTTCTATCCCTCTATTTTCTTAGCATCAGGGCTTAGCTAAAAGAGGAGTTCTCCAAAATTCATTTTCGTGATTTCAAGGTGAAGAAATTAAGTGAATTACTATAGAATGTATTACACTTATTTATACAATTTGCACAACGTTTCGAACCTCCATGGTTCATTCTCATGTGAAAAGAATTTCCAGAACTGGTTGATTTTATACCCGCACTGGGTCAGGTGATAAGACAATAAAGGTGAAAACATGGGGGATACATAAGGGATAAATGGGGGTGAAACGTAAGAACATAAGAATAGAGGTAACTGCGGAAGGCCTATTGGCCCATACGAAGCAGCTCCTATCTACATACAGAGATTAATCAGGTGTAATTGGCCTGTTATGTTGAACAGTGTCTTCTGTGTTGGCATCGTTATGTTCTGGTCTTGTCCTTACTCTCCTGGTGGGTAGAGTAAATAGTTCCGTGATTTGGGTGTTCATGGTAGGTTGTTCTATTCTTATGTGAATTGCTTCAAGAATTTGTAATCTTCTTGCACCTTGGGTTTTGTCTATTATACAGGTATTTTTTTCAACATTTCTCTTGTTAGGTGTATGGAGTTAACTCCATACACTCCATGTAAGTATAGTCTACAATCATCAGCAGATTTCCTAAATTTAATCAAATCAACTCCGTCCGATGGAATCATTGCTTCCCTGGACGTCGAATCCCTATTTACCAACGTCCCAGTCGACACAACCATAGGAATGATACTGGACAGAGTATACAGAGACGAGAGCACCCCCAAATTAGACATACCTGAGCCACACTTGAAGAGTCTTCTCGAAGCATGTACAAAGGAAGCCTCTTTCATCAGTCCACAAGGAGACATGTATTTACAAATAGACGGAGTAGCAATGGGCTCCCCTTTAGGAGTTTTATTTGCTAATTTTTATGTGGGAACCATCGAAGACAAAGTCTTCAGAAGCAGACAAAAACCAACTGTATATTCCCGTTATGTAGATGACATATTCGTAATAGTAAAAGACTCAGATGAACTAATTGATCTAAAAAGCCATCTAGAGAGAGAGTCAGTACTCCGATTTACACATGAAAATAGTGAAAATAACAGTCTGCCATTCTTGGATGTACTAATAACAAAAACAGGAACCTCTTTAAGCACCAACGTATATACCAAGCCCACCAACATAGGATTATGCCTGAACGGTAGAAGTGAGTGCCCCCAAAGATACAAAGCCAGTGTTCTCAATGCTTATATTCGTCGAGAGCTTACCCACTGCTCTGAATGGAGCCACGTGAGTAGAGAGTTTGAAAGAGTAACTCAGGTATTGGTGAACAACGGATATAGCAACGCGGAAATAAACGCTGCTATAAGAAGACACTTGGACCAATGGTATAATCCTGAACCTAGAACAGAAACCACAATACCTCCAATAAATTTATATTACAAATCAACCATGCACAGTGAACATATAAAAGAAGAAAGAATAATGAAAGAAATATTCCGTAAAGGAGTAAAAAATATTACTCCTAACCAAAACATAGACCTGATAATATTCTACAAAACCAAGAAGACTTCCGAACTCCTTATCAAAAACAGCCCGAAGCCGATGGAGAACCCTCTACAGCAGTCAAGCGTTGTATACATGTACACTTGCCCCCACGAAGGATGTAACCTTCAATCTAAGTACATAGCTATGACGTCGACTAAGCTGACGTAGCGTTTGACATGCCATCTTCAATCCGGTGCCCCCAGGAATCACATGAGACAAGCCCATGACATCACCCTAACAAGAGAAATGCTGAACAAAAATATCTGTATAATAGACAAAACCCAGGATGTAAGAAGATTACAAATTCTTGAAGCAATTCACATAAGAATAGAACAACCTACCATGAACACCCAAATCACGGAACTATTTACTCTACCCACCATGAGAGTAAGGACAAGACCAGAACATAACGATGCCAACACAGAAGACAATGTCCAACATAACAGGCCAATTACACCTGATTAATCTTACTATGTAGATAGGAGCTGCTTCGTATGGGCCAATAGGCCTTCCGCAGTTACCTCTGTTCTTATGTTTTTACGTTTCACCCCCATTTATCCCTTATGTATCCTCCATGTTTTCACCTTTATTGTCTTATCACCTTACCAAGTGCGGGTATAAAGTCAACCAGTTCTGTAAATTCTTTTCACTTGAGAATGAACCATGGAGGTTCGAAACGTTGTGCAAATTGTATAAATAAGTGTAATACATTCTATAGTAATTCTCTTCTTTTCTTCACCTTGAAATTACGAAAATGAGTTTTGGAGAACTCTTCTTTTAGCTAAGCCCTAACGCTAAGAAAATAGTTAGAGGGATAGAAGCCCTAAATAAGAAGATAGTATATATATATATATATATATATATATATATATATATATATATATATATATATATATATATATATATATATATATATATATATATAAATATATATATATACTGGTGTATACTGGCAGCAGGTTTTCTTTCAAACATGTTTCATTGAATATGACCGCATATTCTGTATTTATTATTTTCTGGTTTAGGGCTTCTATCCCTCTAACTATTTTCTTTCTTCACCTTAAAAGTACGAAAATGAGTTTTGGAGAACTCCTATTTCAATTAAGCCCTGATGCTAAGAAAATAGTTAGAGGGATAGAAGCCCTAAACCAGAAAATAATAAATACAGAATATGCGGTCATATTCAATGAAACATATATATATATATATATATATATATATATATATATATATATATATATATATATATATATATATATATATATATATTGGTCTTTTTTAAAGCTTTCTGCTTTGTGTCTGGAGAGTTTCTCATGAGTAGGCTGGCCGTTTTTCTGGTTTTATAGTAAATCGTCAGTTGTATCTTCTGATTTTTGTTTGTAGGGATAACGTTTCTATTAACAATGTCTTTCAGGACCCTTTCCTCCGTTTTATGAGCTGTGGAAAAGAAGTTCCTGTAAAATAGTCTAAAAGGGGGTATAGGTGTTGTGTTAGTTGTTTCTTCAGAGATTGCATGGCGTTTCACGTTCCTTCTTATGATGTCTTCGACGAAACCATTGGAGAAGCCGTTGTTGACTAGGACCTGCCTTACCCTACAGAGTTCTTCGTCGACTTGCTTCCATTCTGGGCTGTGGCTGAGAGCACGGTCGACATAAGCGTTAACAACACTCCTCTTGTACCTGTCTGGGCAGTCACTGTTGGCATTTAGGCACATTCCTATGTTTGTTTCCTTAGTGTAGAGGCCAACGTCGTTTATGCCTTCAAATGCCCTCTTGGGGACTGTAAGCCTCAAAAAATCAGTATAGAGGCAAGACAACAACATCTCTTTCCAGGCGTTTAACGATGCATAAGCAACAGGGCTCCATTAAGGTACATATAATCTCTTTCCACAACCAAACCATCACCAGAGAAATCTTAGCAAACAACACAGAAATCATCGATAGATACAGCGATAGCAGGCGGCTTGACGTCTGCGAGGCACTGCACATCAAGAAGTCAACACCAGCAATCAACAGCCAATTAATGCACAACTATATTCTACCCACTTCAAGACTCCGCTCCAATATAGAAGCATCAAGAAATATGGACCAATAGGCTTTCTACAATTACTTCCATTCAATACGCATTGTTTCGTGTTCTGTCTTGTGTTTGAATTTAATACCCATTCAATACCCATTGTTGAAAGTTTGTTTTCACCTCATCCACCTCACCCAAATGTAGATATAAAATCGAGGATGTGTAAGCTCTATTCAGTTTCAGTTGTGTGTTTGTAAACTAAAGTCTTTGAAAATGTAATAAGTTTTACGAAACGCGCTCAAGTCAGACTAGAAATTAAAATGAATTTTGGAGAATTGATCTTTGAATTACCATCAACAGTGAAAAGAAACGTAAGAAAGATCGAGAAAATTCGTGTTAGAATTATTAATCTTTCTTTTTCGGTCATATTTAATAATATATGTCTACAGGAAAGACTGCTACCAAAATATACTAGTATATATATATATATATATGTCGTACCTAGTAGCCAGAACTCACTTTTCAGCCTACAATGCAAGGCCCGATTTGCCTAATAAGCCAAGTTTTCATGAATTAATATATTTTCTCTAATTTTTTTCTTATGAAATGATAAAGCAACCCATTTCATTATGTAAGAGGTCAATTTTTGTTTATTGGAGTTAAAATTAACGTAGATATATGACCGAACCTAACCAACCCTACCTAACCTAACCTAACCTATCTTTATAGGTTAGGTTAGGTTAGGTAGCCGAAAAAGTTAGGTTAGGTTAGGTTAGGTAGGTTAGGTAGTCGAAAAGCAATTAATTCATGAAAACTTGGCTTATTAGGCAAATCGGGCCTTGCATAGTAGACTCAGAAGTGAGTTCTGGCTACCAGGTACGACATATATATATATATATATATATATATATATATATATATATATATATATATATATATATATATATATATATATATATATATATATATATATATATATGTCGTACCTAATAGCCAGAATGCACTTCTCAGCCTACTATGCAAGGCCCGATTTGCCTAATAAGCCAAGTTTTCCTGAATTAATATATTTTTTCTAATTTTTTCCTTATGAAGTGATAAAACTACCCATTTCATTATGTATGAGGTCAATTTTTTTTTATTGGAGTTAAAATTAACGTAGATATATGACCGAACCTAACCAACCCTACCTAACCTAACCTAACCTATCTCTATCGGTTAGGTTAGATTAGGTAGCAGAAAAAGTTAGGTTAAGTTAGGTTAGGTAGGTTAGGTAGTCGAAAAAACATTAATTCATCAAAACTTGGCTTATTAGGCAAATTGGGCCATGCATAGTTGGCTGAGAAGTGCGTTCTGGCTATTAGGTACGACATATATATATATATATATATATATATATATATATATATATATATATATATATATATATATATATATAAATATATATATATATATATATCTATATATATATATATATATATATATATATATATATATATATATATATATATATATATATATATATGTCGTACCTAGTAGCCAGAACGCACTTTTTGGCCTACTATGCAAGGCCCGATTTGCCTAATAAGAAAAGTTTTCCTGAATTAATATATTTTTTCTAATTTTTTTCTTATGAAATGATAAAGCTACCAATTTCATTATGTATAAGGTCAATTTTTGTTTATTGGAGTTAAAATTAACGTAGATATATGACCGAACCTAACCAACCCTACCTAACCTAACCTAACCTATCTTTATAGGTTAGGTTAGATTAGGTAGCCGAAAAAGTTAGGTAAGGTTAGGTTAGGTAGGTTAGGTAGTCGAAAAACAATTAATTCATGAAAACTTGGCTTATTAGGCAAATCGGGCCTTGCATAGTAGGCTGAGAAGTGCGTTCTGGCTACTAGGTACGACATATATATATATGTCGTACCTAGTAGCCAGCACTCACTTCTCAGCCTACTATTCAAGGCCCGATTTGCCTAATAAGCCAAGTTTTCCTGAATTAATATATTTACTATAATTTTTTTCTTATGAAATGATAAAGCAAAACTTTTCTCTATGTATGAGGTCAATTTTTTTTATTGGAGTTAAAATTAACGTAGATATATGACCGAACCTAACCAACCCTACCTAACCTAACCTAACCTATATTTATAGGTAAGGTTAGGTTAGGTAGCCAAAAAAAGCTAGGATAGGTTAGGTTAGGTAGGTTAGGTAGACGAAAAAACATTAATTCATGAAAACTTGGCTTATTAGGCAAATCGGGCCTTGAATAGTAGGCTGAGAAGTGAGTTCTGGCTATTAGGTACGACATATATATATATATATATATATATATATATATATATATATATATATATATATATATATATATATATATATATATATATATATATATACATATATACATATATATACATATATATACATATATATATATATATATATATATATATATATATATATATATATATATATATATATATATATATATATATGTCGTACCTAATAGCCAGAACTCACTTCTTGGTCTACTATGCAAGGCCCGACTTGCCTAATAAGCCAAGTTTTCATGAATTAATGTTTTTTCGACTACCTAACCTACCTAACCTAACCTAACCTAACTTTTTCTGCTACCTAACCCAACCTAACCTATAAAGATAGGTTAGGTTAGGTTAGGTAGGGTTGGTTAGGTTCGGTCATATATCTACGTTAATTTTAACTCTAATAAAAAAATATTGACCTCATACATAATGAAATGGGTAGCTTTATTATTTCATAAGAAAAAAAATAGAGAAAATATATTAATTCAGGAAAACTTGGCTTATTAGGCAAATCGGGCCTTGCATAGTAGGCTGAGAATTGCGTTCTGGCTACTAGGTACGACATATATATATATATATATATATATATATATATATATATATATATATATATATATATATATATATATATATATATATATATGTCGTACCTAGTAGCCAGAACTCACTTTTCAGCCTACAATGCAAGGCCCGATTTGCCTAATAAGCCAAGTTTTCATGAATTAATATATTTTCTCTAATTTTTTTCTTATGAAATGATAAAGCAACCCATTTCATTATGTAAGAGGTCAATTTTTGTTTATTGGAGTTAAAATTAACGTAGATATATGACCGAACCTAACCAACCCTACCTAACCTAACCTAACCTATCTTTATAGGTTAGGTTAGGTTAGGTAGCCGAAAAAGTTAGGTTAGGTTAGGTTAGGTAGGTTAGGTAGTCGAAAAGCAATTAATTCATGAAAACTTGGCTTATTAGGCAAATCGGGCCTTGCATAGTAGACTCAGAAGTGAGTTCTGGCTACCAGGTACGACATATATATATATATATATATATATATATATATATATATATATATATATATATATATATATATATATATATATATGTCGTACCTAATAGCCAGAATGCACTTCTCAGCCTACTATGCAAGGCCCGATTTGCCTAATAAGCCAAGTTTTCCTGAATTAATATATTTTTTCTAATTTTTTCCTTATGAAGTGATAAAACTACCCATTTCATTATGTATGAGGTCAATTTTTTTTTATTGGAGTTAAAATTAACGTAGATATATGACCGAACCTAACCAACCCTACCTAACCTAACCTAACCTATCTCTATCGGTTAGGTTAGATTAGGTAGCAGAAAAAGTTAGGTTAAGTTAGGTTAGGTAGGTTAGGTAGTCGAAAAAACATTAATTCATCAAAACTTGGCTTATTAGGCAAATTGGGCCATGCATAGTTGGCTGAGAAGTGCGTTCTGGCTATTAGGTACGACATATATATATATATATATATATATATATATATATATATATATATATATATATATATATATATATATATATATATATATATAAATATATATATATATATATATCTATATATATATATATATATATATATATATATATATATATATATATATATGTCGTACCTAGTAGCCAGAACGCACTTTTTGGCCTACTATGCAAGGCCCGATTTGCCTAATAAGAAAAGTTTTCCTGAATTAATATATTTTTTCTAATTTTTTTCTTATGAAATGATAAAGCTACCAATTTCATTATGTATAAGGTCAATTTTTGTTTATTGGAGTTAAAATTAACGTAGATATATGACCGAACCTAACCAACCCTACCTAACCTAACCTAACCTATCTTTATAGGTTAGGTTAGATTAGGTAGCCGAAAAAGTTAGGTAAGGTTAGGTTAGGTAGGTTAGGTAGTCGAAAAACAATTAATTCATGAAAACTTGGCTTATTAGGCAAATCGGGCCTTGCATAGTAGGCTGAGAAGTGCGTTCTGGCTACTAGGTACGACATATATATATATGTCGTACCTAGTAGCCAGCACTCACTTCTCAGCCTACTATTCAAGGCCCGATTTGCCTAATAAGCCAAGTTTTCCTGAATTAATATATTTACTATAATTTTTTTCTTATGAAATGATAAAGCAAAACTTTTCTCTATGTATGAGGTCAATTTTTTTTATTGGAGTTAAAATTAACGTAGATATATGACCGAACCTAACCAACCCTACCTAACCTAACCTAACCTATATTTATAGGTAAGGTTAGGTTAGGTAGCCAAAAAAAGCTAGGATAGGTTAGGTTAGGTAGGTTAGGTAGACGAAAAAACATTAATTCATGAAAACTTGGCTTATTAGGCAAATCGGGCCTTGAATAGTAGGCTGAGAAGTGAGTTCTGGCTATTAGGTACGACATATATATATATATATATATATATATATATATATATATATATATATATATATATATATATATATATATATATATATATATATATACATATATACATATATATACATATATATACATATATATATATATATATATATATATATATATATATATATATATATATATATATATATATATATATATATATATGTCGTACCTAATAGCCAGAACTCACTTCTTGGTCTACTATGCAAGGCCCGACTTGCCTAATAAGCCAAGTTTTCATGAATTAATGTTTTTTCGACTACCTAACCTACCTAACCTAACCTAACCTAACTTTTTCTGCTACCTAACCCAACCTAACCTATAAAGATAGGTTAGGTTAGGTTAGGTAGGGTTGGTTAGGTTCGGTCATATATCTACGTTAATTTTAACTCTAATAAAAAAATATTGACCTCATACATAATGAAATGGGTAGCTTTATTATTTCATAAGAAAAAAAATAGAGAAAATATATTAATTCAGGAAAACTTGGCTTATTAGGCAAATCGGGCCTTGCATAGTAGGCTGAGAATTGCGTTCTGGCTACTAGGTACGACATATATATATATATATATATATATATATATATATATATATATATATATATATATATATATATATATATATATATATATATATATATATATGTCGTACCTAGTAGCCAGAACTCACTTCTCAGCCTATTAAGCAAGGCCCGATTTGCCTAATAAGCCAAGTTTTCATGAATTAATTGTTTTTCGACTACCTAACCTACCTAACCTAACCTAACCTACCTTTTTGGGCTACCTAACCAAACCTAACCTATAAAGATAGGTTAGGTTAGGTTAGGTAGGGTTGGTTAGGTTCGGTCATATATCTACGTTAATTTTAACTCCAATAAAAAAAAATTGACCTCATACATAATGAAATGGGTAGCTTTATCATTTCAACGGAAAATAATTAGAAAAAATATATTAATTGAGGAAAACTTGACTTATTAGGCAAATCGGGCCTTGAATAGTAGGCTAAAAAGTGAGTTCTGGCTACTAGGTACGACATATATATATATATATATATATATATATATATATATATATATATATATATATATATATATATATATATATATATATATATATATATATATGCGAACAAGCCTGAATGGTCCCCAGGACTATATGCGAATGAAAACTCACACCCCAGAAGTGACTCGAACCCATACTCCCAGAAGCAACGCAACTGGTAACTACAGGGCGCCTTAATCCGCTTGACCATCACGGCCGTCAAAAGGAAGTGATAGCCGAGGCTATTTGAGCCACTTCCCCGACGGCAACTCGGATGGTAATCTTGGGCATAGCATTTCACCAAATCACCTCATTCTTTGGGGCACACGTGAGGAACACAAATGCGAACAAGCCTGAATGGTCCCCAGGACTATATGCGAATGAAAACTCACACCCCAGAAGTGACTCGAACCCATACTCCCAGAAGCAACGCAACTGGTAACTACAGGGCGCCTTAATCCGCTTGACCATCACGGCCGTCAAAAGGAAGTGATAGCCGAGGCTATTTGAGCCACTTCCCCGACGGCAACTCGGATGGTAATCTTGGGCATAGCATTTCACCAAATCACCTCATTCTTTGGGGCACACGTGAGGAACACAAATGCGAACAAGCCTGAATGGTCCCCAGGACTATATGCGAATGAAAACTCACACCCCAGAAGTGACTCGAACCCATACTCCCAGAAGCAACGCAACTGGTAACTACAGGGCGCCTTAATCCGCTTGACCAGGATTCGAGTCACTTCTGGGGTGTGAGTTTTCATTCGCATATAGTCCTGGGGACCATTCAGGCTTGTTCGCATTTGTGTTCCTCACGTGTGCCCCAAAGAATGAGGTGATTTGGTGAAATGCTATGCCCAAGATTACCATCCGAGTTGCCGTCGGGGAAGTGGCTCAAATAGCCTCGGCTATCACTTCCTTTTGACGGCCGTGATGGTCAAGCGGATTAAGGCGCCCTGTAGTTACCAGTTGCGTTGCTTCTGGGAGTATGGGTTCGAGTCACTTCTGGGGTGTGAGTTTTCATTCGCATATAGTCCTGGGGACCATTCAGGCTTGTTCGCATTTGTGTTCCTCACGTGTGCCCCAAAGAATGAGGTGATTTGGTGAAATGCTATGCCCAAGATTACCATCCGAGTTGCCGTCGGGGAAGTGGCTCAAATAGCCTCGGCTATCACTTCCTTTTGACGGCCGTGATGGTCAAGCGGATTAAGGCGCCCTGTAGTTACCAGTTGCGTTGCTTCTGGGAGTATGGGTTCGAGTCACTTCTGGGGTGTGAGTTTTCATTCGCATATAGTCCTGGGGACCATTCAGGCTTGTTCGCATTTGTGTTCCTCACGTGTGCCCCAAAGAATGAGGTGATTTGGTGAAATGCTATGCCCAAGATTACCATCCGAGTTGCCGTCGGGGAAGTGGCTCAAATAGCCTCGGCTATCACTTCCTTTTGACGGCCGTGATGGTCAAGCGGATTAAGGCGCCCTGTAGTTACCAGTTGCGTTGCTTCTGGGAGTATGGGTTCGAGTCACTTCTGGGGTGTGAGTTTTCATTCGCATATAGTCCTGGGGACCATTCAGGCTTGTTCGCATTTGTGTTCCTCACGTGTGCCCCAAAGAATGAGGTGATTTGGTGAAATGCTATGCCCAAGATTACCATCCGAGTTGCCGTCGGGGAAGTGGCTCAAATAGCCTCGGCTATCACTTCCTTTTGACGGCCGTGATGGTCAAGCGGATTAAGGCGCCCTGTAGTTACCAGTTGCGTTGCTTCTGGGAGTATGGGTTCGAGTCACTTCTGGGGTGTGAGTTTTCATTCATATATATATATATATATATATATATATATATATATATATATATATATATATATATGTCGTACCTAGTAGCCAGAACTCACTTTTTGGCCTACTATTCAAGGCCCGATTTGCCTAATAAGTCAAGTTTTCCTCAATTAATATATTTTTTCTAATTTTTTTCCTTTGAAATGATAAAGCTACCCATTTCATTATGTATGAGGTCAATTTTTTTTATTGGAGTTAAAATTAACGTAGATATATGACCGAACCTAACCAACCCTACCTAACCTAACCTACCCATTCTTTATAGGTTAGGTTTGGTTAGGTAGCCGAAAAAGTTAGGTTAGGTTAGGTAGGTTAGGTAGTCGAAAAACAATTAATTCATGAAAACTTGGCTTATTAGGCAAATCGGGCCTTGCATAGTAGGCTGAGAAGTGCGTTCTGGCTACTAGGTACGACATATATATATATATATATATATATATATATATATATATATATATATATATATATATATATATCGTGATGACAGTGTTCCCCTAGTCGGTGTCACCAGAGCAGAACCCCTGTGTGTGCTTGAATCCATGGTGCATGAAGCAGCTTTATCCTTCCCACCAGGATCAGCAGGTGGGTTCACAGGACTACGACCCAACCATATCAAACAAATGCTCAACCCTGCATTGGGAGACATTGCACAGGGCCTCCTGGTGGAACTAACTAGATTCGCCAACACATGTCTAGCTGGCAACATACCTGAGACCATAGGCCTCTCTTTTTTGGCGCTACCCTCTGTGCCCTGAGGAAAAAAGATGGAGGAATCAGACCGATTGCTGTTGGCAATTCACTCCGGCGTCTCGTCGCTAAGGGTGCTGCTAGAGCAGTTAATCAGGCAGCAGCCGACATGCTGAAGCCAAAACAGCTTGGGTTTGGCATTCCCCAAGGGTGTGAGGCAGCGGCTCATGCAGCTAGAGCCTACATTGCCAACATTACGGATGAAAAAGCCCTGATAAAGCTGGACTTCAAAAATGCTTTCAATCTGGTTAGAAGGGATGCAGTACTCAGTGCAGTTCATCGCCTTTTTCCTTTCCTCTATCCGTTTGTAAACTCATGCTATAGCAAGAATCTAACTCTGCTTTTTGGGGAACATGAAATTGAATCACAAGAAGGTGCCCAACAGGGTGACCCCCTTGCTCCTTTTCTTTTCTGCCTAGTTATCAAGGAAGACACCGATAACCTGTCCAGTGAGCTCAACATTTGGTTTTTGGACAATGGTACTCTAGCCGGCTCCCCAGCCTCACTCTTGGACGACATAAGAATAATTCAGGAGCAAGGAGCAAGCCTAGGCCTCACTCTGAACCCTTCCAAGTGCGAAATAACCTCCACCAACCAGCACATAATAGAGCAAATAAAGGTTGTTTTGCCTGACATTCATACAACCAACCCTGAGGACATCACACTCCTAGGTGCTCCTCTTGGAAGGAATGCCATCGACGGGGTCCTTGGTAAGAAGATCACTGACCTGAAGAGGATGAACGAGAGGATTGAAGACATCGATGCTCATGATGCACTTTACCTCATCACCAGATGCTTGTCCCTCCCCAGGCTGACCTATTTTCTAAGATGTTCGCCATCTTTCAACAAATTAAATTAGAAGAGTACGACTTGCTGAAATCAACACAAGAAAAAGCCCTCAATCTTTCCCTCAGCGACTTACAGTGGAAACAGGCCTCCCTTCCTGTCAGACTCGGGGGCCTTGGCGTGCGCACAGCAACACAAATTGCTGTACCAGCGTTCCTGTCCTCTTCAGTGGTGTCTGACAACTTGGTGAAGGAAATCCTACCTGAGCACCTAGTTCAACAGGCTGGGGTACATGATCCCAGCTTCACAGACTGCACAACCAAATGGGTCTCTCTCGCAGGACCAGCCCCCCAACCACCGCGTTCTGAAGCCCATAATCAATCCAGCTGGGATCGCCCCATTGCCGACCAAGAAGCTGCGACTTTGCTAGAAGCTGCGACAACACCACATGACACTGCCCGACTTAGAGCTGTAGCAGCTCCCCACGCAGGTGATTTCCTATTAGCAACGCCAATATATGCAACCGGCACCCGTCTCACACCGCAGGCCCTCCGAATTGCCGTAGTTCTCCGCCTCGCTGCCCCAATCCACACCGAATACAGGTGTATTTGCGGCGAGGCAGAGGCCGACAGATACGGACAGCATGGCCTTCTCTGCCAAAGGACAGGAGGATGGCATGCAAGACACGGCGAGGTCAATGACATTATTAAGAGAAGCTATACCACAGCTGGTTGTCCAGCAGAGAGAGAGCCCCGTTACCTAATGTCCCGCAACTCTGATGAGCCTGTCGGTCGCCCAGATGGAATCACGGTGAACCCTTGGAAGAATGGTAGACTGTTGGTGTGGGACTACACTTGCGTTTCAACTTTAGCCAATACCTATGTTGACTTCAGTGCTACACAAGCAGGAGGAGCTGCCAATCATCGGGAAGCGGCCAAGTCACGTAAATACAGAGACCTTGAGCACCACTACAATTTTGTCCCCATTGCCTCAGAGACACTTGGTGCCTGGGGTAAAAGTGCTGCTAGCTTTTTGAAGGAGTTGGGGTCTAAGCTAATCGAAACAACTAGAGACCCTAGAGCTGCCAGTTTTCTTTTTCAGCGCCTTAGTGTGGCAATCCAGAGAGGAAATGGTCGTTACGGTCGAAACGGACGTTATGGTCCGTCCTGGACCATTCTCACATCGACTGTCAGGTTAATATCCTCAAGTCGATTGTGACCATTCACAATCGACTTGAGAATGGTCCAGGACGGACCGAAACGTCGTCGTCCCTTCACTTTCTAGTGTGCGGTCTGGTCAACATATTTCAGCCCCGTTATTGTGACTACTCGTCTGCATAAGACCTAAGATCTATTTCATTAAGAATTGCATGTATAGACCGGACAAGTCGTCTACATGTTGGATGTTTCAAGATATTAACCTGAAGTTTGTTTGGGCAAGCTATAGTAGACTCAACTTTCATCCCGCGTATGACAAACATACTGCAGGATCTTCTTGAGGTTATCTTGAGATGATTTCGGGGCTAAGCGTCCCCGGGGCCCGGTCCTCGACCAGGCCTCCTTTTTGTTACACACCTCCAGGAAGCAGCCCGTAACAGCTGTCTAATTCCCAGGTACCTATTTACTGCTAGGTAACAGGGGCATCAGGGGTGAAAGAAACATTTTGCCTATTTGACTCTGCCTTTACGGGGGTTCGAGCCCGGAACCACAGGACTTCGAATCCGAAGCGCTGTCTACCCAGGTGTCAGGCGCCGCACCCAGCTGTCAGGATGCGAATACTTGCTTGATATACTAAGCTTTCCCACGTCAAACCCTGTACCCCCTCCCCCCTCCCCCCCCCCTGGGGAAAGATAACAGGAAGCTGGCGGCTTCTCAAACGCCTACTCCTTCAAAGTTCAGTAACAGCAAAAAATGTCCTGTTTCTTGTAGGAGCCGATGGCAGCTGGTGTGAAGGCTGGAAGAGAGGAGCAGCCGTTCATCGTGTGAGGATAACTGAGCAGAAACTGACTTTAGATGCCTATATGGTACCTCATCTGATGCTCTTCCTCATTCTCCTAAACACTTCTGGCTATCTTGGTTCACCTCAACACCTCCCTCACTCACCTTCTCATTCTTCACCCATTCGCATGAAGTCTTCCTCACTCTCCCACACTCACAGGTACTCTCCCTTACTCTCCTTCACTCACGTGGGCCCCACCCCACTCAATCTAACAAAGAATCTGCTACTTTTCATTGATCTACAGTTGTGCATCTTACCTTTGACACACAGACGAGTTAACTCAAGTTTCAATGTGGAGTTTACCTCCGAATATTCTGAGGCACGGTTCGCCGTGGTACTCAGCTCAGGACCAAGAGTCTACCCCATGAGCGCTGTTCGCTTCACCCTACTTTACAATCCATCACCCTCACATTTTTGCCTCCCTTAATTACCCATTATAACGACAAGAATTTCCCGTGCGTAGCTCCCGTAAACCGCTCATCTTTCCCTCTATCATCAACGGTTTTTCTCCTTTTCCGGCGGTCTTCCCCTTCAGACCTGGCTTCTCTCGCCTCACAAGGCCGAAGCCCCGGCCAGCTTTAAGTGGTGTGGCCGAGGTGGAGAGAGAGAGAGAGAGAGAGAGAGAGAGAGAGAGAGAGAGAGAGAGAGAGAGAGAGAGAGAGAGAGAGAGAGAGAGAGAGAGAGAGAGAGAGAGAGAGTGAGAGAGAGAGAGAGAGAGAGAGAGAGAGAGAGAGAGAGAGAGAGAGAGAGAGAGAGAGAGAGAGAGAGAGAGAGAGAGAGAGAGAGAGAGAGAGACTCTCTCCCATCTTCTACAACACCAAACCTGAATCGTAGTCTATATAAAACAACCCACGAGTTCACAAGTTCACAAACTCCACCAGCCAAAATATGGACAGTGAACGCCGGTCTTAACTCGGACATTTAACGCGTTTCACTCGTATATTTCAATGATTATTTTGTCGATTTGGAGTGAAAGAATCTGCTTAATATCTACGCTAACTGATCCGATATCGTATAATATTATTTTCCAATGGATTTCTATCGGTCCTCTCCGACGAGACAATATAAAATATCGTTGTATTATAACTGTCGGCATATGATAGCCGGTTTTGGTACGGTTGTATTAGGACTGGCAAGGGAGATAATTTTCCTCTCGTCTCTCAGAGTGTTACACAATATATATTGTTCTGAAAATTCGAAATAAAACACACGACAATCATTTTTTGTTCACGCTGTCATTCCTCTTACTCTGTGTGAGTCTCACTCACTCACTCACTCACCCACTCATTCATTCACTCACTCACTCACTCACTCACTCACTCACTCACTCACTCACTCACTCACTCACTCACTCACTCACTCACTCACTCACTCACCCACTCATTCACTCACGTGCATCATATAAATAGAGTTAAACAATTGTGAAGACACAATATATATATATGTGTGTATATTCCTGAATTGTTTAAAGCACGAGGAACTCCCACGAATAAAATAAAGCCACTTAAAATCATTTTAAGCCCTAAGTCTGCTTCCAACATTCTGAGTGAACCAACAAATATCACACAACATAAAACTTTCACAATTCTTCAAATTTAGAATTAATCATAACAATATATTTTATTAAATTAGTTCATAACGATTATTATCTCCAATGATTATGATCTATGATGTATAATTATGATCTATAATTATCTGTGAACAGCTGTTCCACGATCATCTAAAATCTATATATAAATTATACAATTTTAAAAGCGTCCCCACATTGCTATATTTAATTGTACATCAAATGTTGGAAGCTTAAGAGTAAACTAGTTTTTGTTTAGTTTACAAAATTGTTTATTGATTTTAGTGTAATTTTGTATGTAGTTTTCTTCGGAGACACGTCTTATCGGCTATGACCGGAAGTGTTAGAGCTGTAGATCTTGGCACGAAAACATTTATTTTTTGTTCTTCTTCAAGTGGAAAGTTGAAAATTTACTCTCCCGAGGATTATTTTCCTTTTTTTCTTTTTTTTTCTTTTTTTCCTTGTCGGTAAATGTTGCGTTTCGTTGAAACACTCATTATTTGCTTTACTTTCGCGTAAACTAATATGTGATTAAACAAGTATGAGTTGCTTAATTTTAAACAGGCGATAACTATACTTCATAAAAATTAAAAATTGACACATTTATGACCCAAATACTTGCATTGTTTATCAAATATTATGTAAAGTGGTGAAATTGTTGCTATATTTTAGTTTAAATTATAAGTTACATAAAGCTTAGAAAAAAAATTATATAGGAGCAAAACTGAGATATGGAAGTGAAGTGTGTCGGAAGATTTGTACTTTATGATTTATCAGAGTTGAATCAACACAATTTAAACATTGTTAAATGTTAACAAAAGACAAATATCTCTCTAATACAAATTAATTTTTTTTAATAAATTTAGCAAAATGCCACTAGAGGTCTATAGATATGACTATAAATACCTGCCACTAAGGTATTTATTTAATTGTGAACAGATTTCTATGTCAAGTGTTGAGATATTTTTCCCTGACACCGTAACACAAAAGCGCTTTTGTTCCAACAGCTCATATAACTGTCACTAGAGATAGACAAATTCGAACATAATCTGTACTCGGTACAGCATACAACCGGTTCAACAATTTACTCAGATTCCAATCAGAATGCATGTACGAATTGAAAGTTTGAAATATATACCAAAAAAGGCAGCTAAAGGCATCCATAAAAAAAGAGTATATACATATAGCCCCAAAACACGAGGCAATATACCATTGCTCTTCCCGGGGTGCCTAATAATAGAGGTTTATAAATGTCAGTCGTGATCAATTGGTTTCAAACCCATTACGAAGTCTGTTTGATCTTCGTCATAATATGGTCACAGTTATGCAATGGTGGTGGCAGTGGTGTTGGCAGTGGTGTTGGCAGTGGTATTGGCAGTGGTGTTGGCAGTGGTATTGGCAGTGGTGTTGGCAGTGGTGTTGGCAGTGGTATTTGTTTCTTCCGGTGGTGGCAGGAGAGAATTATCAGGGGAAAGCGCCAAGCTATTATGATTATATAGGACTTCGAAGGGGTCAGGATAAGGATTTTGGAAAGGGAGGGAGAGGGAAGGGGGGCAAGGAATGGTGCCCAACCACTTTTGGATGGCCGGGGATTGAACGCCGACCTGCATGAAGCGAGACCGTCACTCTACCGTCCAGCCTAAGTGGTTGCTGTTGGGGGTGGTGGCATTTTTTTTTTTTTTGCACTAATGGCAGAGATTTTTCAGTAGTTATGATACCTGGTTGATGGGGTTCTGGGAGTTCTTCTACTCCCCAAGCCCGGCCAGAGGCCAGGCTTGACTTGTGAGAGTTTGGTCCACCAGGCTGTTGCTTGGAGTGGCCCGCAGGCCCACATACCCACCACAGCACGGTTGGTCCAGCACTCCTTGGAGGAATAAATCTAGTTTATGATATGGCAGATGCTGATTCTGTAAAGTAGCGGAGATTATGGAGTGTTGACATGGAATGTTTAAATGGTGGCAGAGGTAGTTTCTGCATTAGTGGCAGAGTCTGTATTTGTACCATATATTCGCCAAAAAAATGGATCCAAATTATATAAATGTATGCTTAGAAAATATAACAAACAAGAAAACTAGATTGGAAATATGGTGGCAAATCTGATTAGATTTGCTTCCCTGTTTAGATTTGTTGTAACCAGAGAGGAAGTTAATAAACAAATATTCTTTATTTGCTTAATGCCCAGCAACCCTGCAGAATAAGACGAAATGTTTCCCAGAGTCCTTAAAGAACGTTGAGACGAGCTTATCCCTTGTCTTCCATACTGTATACATCAACAAAACCGAATAGAGTACCGAATCATGGAGGGTTGCAAACGTGGTCCAGTTTTCCAAGATTGAGGAGACAGATCACCAGCACCAAACTATCTGACAATTAACTAAACGTCCATTGCAAAATAAATACAATAGATAATTGCAAAAACTTTCCGTTTACTGCTCAGAAACCATAAGTTTAATCAGATATTCACAACATGGTTTTACAAAGGTCTCGCCGTTGGGAAAAAAAAATCTTTCTTCTCTATATTATGAGCAGCTGACAGTAGATAGGAATGCGATACATTTCACCTCAGCAAAGCCTTTGATAGTGTACCTTTCTGAAGACTCACTCGAATGACAGAGGTGCAGGGTAGTGGGTGAGGTTGTCCTGAGATGAATTAGGACTTAGTTATTCCAAAGATAACTTAGGATAGGTATAAATGGAGTCGAGTCCCAGTGGGATTGTTTGGAGCAAATTTTATCTCTGGGTCAGGTGGGAGATAGTCTGGTATAGTTCTCAGCACTTCTAACTGTCCACAGTGGTGGATAGTTAAGTGTAGATCTACCGGAAGGTGAGGGTAGAGGAAGGTGACGGTAGAGGAGGGTGACGGTAGAGGAGGGTGACGGTAGAAGAAGGTGACGGTAGAGGAAGGTGACGGTAGAGGAGGGTGACGGTAGAGGAGGGTGACGGTAGAGGAGGGTGACGGTAGAGGAGGGTGACGGTAGAGGAGGGTGACGGTAGAGGAAGGTGACGGTAGAGGAAGGTGACGGTAGAGGAGGGTGACGGTAGAGGAGGGTGACGATAGAGGAGGGTGGCGGTAGAGGAGGGTGACGGTAGAGGAGGGTGACGGTAGAGGAGGGTGACGGTAGAGGAAGGTGACGGTAGAGGAGGGTGACGGTAGAGGAAGGTGACGGTAGAGGAAGGTGACGGTAGAGGAGGGTGACGGTAGAGGAGGGTGACGATAGAGGAGGGTGACGGTAGAGGAAGGTGACGGTAGAGGAGGGTGACGGTAGAGGAAGGTGACGGTAGAGGAGGGTGACGGTAGAGGAAGGTGACGGTAGAGGAGGGTGACGGTAGAGGAAGGTGACGGTAGAGGAAGGTGACGGTATAGGAGGGTGACGGTAGAGGAGGGTGACGGTAGAGGAAGGTGACGGTAGAGGAAGGTGACGGTAGAGGAAGGTGACGGTAGAGGAGGGTGACGGTAGAGGAAGGTGACGGTAGAGGAAGGTGACGGTAGAGGAAGGTGACGGTAGAGGAAGGTGACGGTAGAGGAAGGTGACGGTAGAGGAGGGTGACGGTAGAGGAAGGTGACGGTAGAGGAGGGTGACGGTAGAGGAGGGGGACGATAGAGGAGGGTGACGGTAGAGGAGGGTGACGGTAGAGGAAGGTGACGGTAGAGGAAGGTGACGGTAGAGGAAGGTGACGGTAGAGGAAGGTGACAGTAGAGGAAGGTGACACGACCCGTCAATCCCCAATTACTGCTGGATTAATAGGGGGGATCAGGTCATGATTGGTGCCCACTTGATCTTCCCTGTTCCAGCTCCTCCTTCCCTAAATTTCCACACTATTCAGATGTTGATAATTAATAAACAAACTAGCAGACACCCACCATACTGCCACCTCCTCTGACACCACCATACTGCCACCTCCTCTGACACCCACCATACTGCCACCTCCTCTGACACCCACCATACTGCCACCTCCTCTGACACCCACCATACTGCCACCTCCTCTGACACCCACCATACTGCCACCTCCTCTGACACCCATCATACTGCCACCTCCTCTGACACCCACCATACTGCCACCTCTTCTGACACCCACCATACTGCCACCTCCTCTGACACCACAACTCTGCCACCAAACTCAATGGGGAACCACCCTGACGGACATCAAACTATGGGGAAGAAGCATCACGCCTCCAGGATGGGAACTACTGGCTCAGTTACTCACAGGTTACTCACGTACTCACACTCCAAACTGAGCTACAAGTGACTCACTCTTCCCTCACATTACTCAGGTGTTCTCACTCATGAGTCCCCCAGTAATCTCTCATCGTTACCAGAAGCGAGAGATCATCAACGCTCTTTCCCCCAATAAGGCCCTCACAGGGAACAAGCGGAAACAAAGTCTTCTAACAAACATTATCTACAAACAAGGAACAATAAATAACAAACGGAGCCTCGGACGAGGTCCCCAACTCTCCCCACGTCGTCAAGACAACTGGCTCATCAACGTCAATCACACAATAACTTGGAGTATCTTAGCACATACATATAAATATCAAGCTAACACAACTAATTCCCTACTCCAGTACTACAAACTTCTGCTCATTGTAATCATTAACAACCATGAATATACATAACTCATTCAATAAATAATGAAACAATGATCTCAGAGCATGGTATAATAACAGTTCTATGAATCACTGCTTCCACAATCGTTATTCATCCTTGGATCCTCCCACTAAGATGCTGCTCTCGTCTTGAGTAATCTTGCCGGCCGTGGATCATGTAATTATCATCAACATCAAACCTTAATATACATATATATAAGAACAAGTAAGCACTCATCTTCATTCACTGTGTCACCTATATACAATTATAATGGAATCTTCAAACAACCAATCAAAGATGTCCAACGATCCATGTGGATCAACTGCGGATTAATCCTCCTTTTAATCAGGTAAATCTCCAGCCCCCTAGCGAATAATTCTCTTACAGGTCAGCAGTTGAACCATTAACTCTTCTCAGAACTCTTCTCAACTTCCACAATTCTACACATAACAAAAATAATTTTCCACCACAAATAACTAGAAAATAACTTCAATAAAGCTCTTTTATAACGTCTCCACACGTTTCTGCTGGCGGTATCTGGCAGTCCCCGCCAACTGCGAAGTGGACTTCCCCGCTTCCGGGCGAGGCCACATTCAATTCCTCCTTCCCACAGTCAGGCTCAATCAGTTGAGCACCAACCACCACCGAGTGAGCATACGTCGCTCTCGCCTCTATGATGTTATTATCTCTCAATTCTCAATTATTACTTCATAATCACTATATACATGACTAATTAAGGTCTCTAAGCATCACTATAAATCACTGAGCACTTTTCACTGTACACAACAAACCAAAGACTTAGCGCAAAACTTTGCCATGTCGCGTGTCTCTAGAAAACAAGATGGCGCCAGATTTTACCATCTTACAGGTCGCCCATAAATCTGCTCTCGACTGCTACTGTCGAATTTTTCCTTTCCTGACTTGAGTGTGAGGTTCAGACACAGGCGCCCACCGTGGTGGGCGCCTGTGTCTGTGTCGGTGAGGGCGCCCACCGTGGTGGGCGCCCTCTTCTGCCTGCCAGAACTTGTCTCTGTCACAGTTCACGGTACTTCCTTCACCAAGACACTAGAACTGTGCCTTTCTCTGTGTAGCGACGAGCTGCGTGTGACCTCTCCGACCTCACACTTGCAAGTGACGTCTTCCACCAATCACAGAGCTTTTACTCACGTCATGTCACGCCCTCGTTGGTCACTGATGACATCATCGAACTCCTTCATTGAGGAAATTCCCACGCCGTCGTCAATTTCTCCTGTCCATTTAGAATCAGTGACACAAAACTGCTTCAAACAATGCCTCTTCCGTCTCACACAACAGTGGTCTACGCTGCAGGCCATGCTAGACGTCCTGTTTAATCAACTGTCCTGTCTTGTTATTAAACATTAAACAGGACGTCTTGTCCTGTTTAATATTTAATAACTCTTATGCTCGACAGGACCTAGAGCGTGAGACTATTTGCGGGTTGCCAACAATGTCCAAGGCCTGGGCCCTGTCCGTCTCCACTCACCGGGAGTGGCAGGTCCTATACAACATTGCGCCACTTACCTGTGGAATTGAAGAACAGTGTAGTGGTCCCTGGCGCCGTGACTTACCTGGTCTAGAAGAACCACAGGATCTGCACAAGGACACATATACAATTGTTTAATAATTCTATGATAGAATTTACTATTAGACGTAAAATATATACATATATATATATTGTGACGATAATCTCCTTCAAGAGATTGAGATTGCTCTTCCCTCCAAAAGACGTCGATATAAACATCTATATAAAACAAGTATGGAAGAAAAATCCAACAACGACAACACCAGCAAGGTTTGCCAGAGCGCAAAACGTATGCAGCCAGGAACACCTGCTCCACCTCAAACCGCCAAACTACCTGTCTTGTCGCCGGCTCATCGCTGATTAGCCGCGGGTCTAGCTGCAACTGCACTCCACCCACCATACTACTTGATGACTGGGGCCGCCACGACCTCAGTCTTCAGAATATCCCGTGCTTTCGACAAGTTAACACGTCTCGTTGGTAGACTAAAGCCCCAGGCTTACGTGTACTAAGAGAAGTGATAGCTTGAAGCCAATATTCCGGCACCTACTTACTTGTTTATCATACTCTTGTTATTTGTTCATTTGTCTTAACGTAACTTTTCATTTTGCCATTTGTTTATTCTTATTACTTTGATTGATTTTATTATACGAATTTGTATGTCCATTTTATTCATGTTTTGCTTTCTTTAACATAATTAAAATTTCATTGTTAAAATTTACTTGTGTTTTGTGTGTCTTCTCCTTACCTTACCACAGACGAAGTTCCAGATTTTCTATTTTTTTTTTCTATATGTGACGAGGCCATACCCCTAGCTTTTGAACAGCCGAACACCAACGCGTTACCGTCACAATATATATATATATATATATATATATATATATATATATATATATATATATATATATATATATATATATATATATATATACATATATATATATATATATATATATATATATATATATATATATACATATATATATATCACACTCTGACCATACGTCTATTTCATATTAATGTGTGTTCAAATAATGAACTTTCTTATACATGCAATCATTTAAGAAGGTGAGATTGACGTTGTCTTCAATAAATCTAGTTATAACCTAAGAATGAAGGAAACTGCAGAGAGCCTATTGGTCCATACGAGGCAGCTCTGATTTATATCCTCCCAAGCTCATATACATGTATAACCTACGCTGGAAACAATCCAGTGATCCCACCTCAATTATGTTACCCAGTAAGTTGATGTTGGGAGACATAAGGAGACGTACTGTTGACTGGCTACCTGGTGCAGCTCTGATGTTGTATAATATAACGTAATTTATTATAATATATTTCTCTAATTAATATTATTATTCATAAAACTGACGATGTAATGCATAGTCATTAAAAATAAAAGTTTGCAACACGTTTTATTTTTGGTTGATATAATTATTGATAAATATATAAATTTATGGCAAGTTGTAAATTTGTATCGTTGTAATGGAATACTTCATTGAAGATGAGGAGACGACGACGTTTCGGTCCATCCTGGACCATTATCAAGTTGATGGTCCAGGACGGACCGAAACGTCGTCGTCTCCTCATCTTCTGGTGTGAGGTTTCGTCATCATATATTCAGCCACGGTATTGTGACTCATCGTCTGTATATGCATCATTGAAGGCCAACTCATAGGTACAATAGATGGGTCGTTCCGTCCAACTCATAGGTACAATAGATGGGTCGTTCCGTCTAACTCATAGGTACAATAGATGGGTCGTTCCGTCTAACTCATAGGTACAATAGATGGGTCGTTCCGTCTAACTCCCAGGTACAATAGATGGGTCCCTTCGTCTAACTCCCAGGTACAATAGATGGGTCCCTTCGTCTAACTCCCAGGTACAATAGATGGTTCCCTTCGTCTAACTCCCAGGTACAATAGATGGCTCCCTTCGTCTAACTCCCAGGTACAATAGATGGTTCCCTTCGTCTAACTCCCAGGTACAATAGATGGGTCCCTTCGTCTAACTCCCAGGTACAATAGATGGCTCCCTTCGTCTAACTCCCAGGTACAATAGATGGTTCCCTTCGTCTAACTCCCAGGTACAATAGATGGCTCCCTTCGTCTAACTCCCAGGTACAATAGATGGCTCCCTTCGTCTAACTCCCAGGTACAATAGATGGCTCCCTTCGTCTAACTCCCAGGTACAATAGATGGGTCCCTTCGTCTAACTCCCAGGTACAATAGATGGGTCCCTTCGTCTAACTCCCAGGTACAATAGATGGCTCCCTTCGTCTAACTCCCAGGTACAATAGATGGCTCCCTTCGTCTAACTCCCAGGTACAATAGATGGCTCCCTTCGTCTAACTCTCAGGTATAATAGATGGGTCCCTTCGTCTAACTCTCAGGTACAATAGATGGCTCCCTTCGTCTAACTCTCAGGTACAATAGATGGCTCCCTTCGTCTAACTCCCAGGTACAATAGATGGGTCCCTTCGTCTAACTCTCAGGTACAATAGATGGCTCCCTTCGTCTAACTCTCAGGTACAATAGATGGCTCCCTTCGTCTAACTCCCAGGTGCAATAGATGGCTCCCTTCGTCTAACTCCCAGGTACAATAGATGGTTCCCTTCGTCTAACTGCCAGGTACAATAGATGGCTTCCTTCGTCTAACTCCCAGGTACAATACATGGGTCCCTTCGTCTAACTCCCAGGTACAATAGATGGGTCCCTTCGTCTAACTCTCAGGTACAATAGATGGCTCCCTTCGTCTAACTCCCAGGTACAATAGATGGCTCCCTTCGTCTAACTCCCAGGTACAATAGATGGGTCCCTTCGTCTAACTCCCAGGTTCAATAGATGGGTCCCTTCGTCTAACTCCCAGGTACAATAGATGGGTCCCTTCGTCTAACTCTCAGGTACAATAGATGGCTCCCTTCGTCTAACTCCCAGGTACAATAGATGGCTCCCTTCGTCTAACTCCCAGGTACAATAGATGGGTCCCTTCGTCTAACTCTCAGGTACAATAGATGGATCCCTTCGTCTAACTCCCAGGTACAATAGATGGCTCCCTTCGTCTAACTCCCAGGTACAATAGATGGTTCCCTTCGTCTAACTCCCAGGTACAATAGATGGCTCCCTTCGTCTAACTCCCAGGTACAATAGATGGCTCCCTTCGTCTAACTCCCAGGTACAATAGATGGTTCCCTTCGTCTAACTGCCAGGTACAATAGATGGCTTCCTTCGTCTAACTCCCAGGTACAATAGATGGGTCCCTTCGTCTAACTCCCAGGTACAATAGATGGGTCCCTTCGTCTAACTCTCAGGTACAATAGATGGCTCCCTTCGTCTAACTCCCAGGTACAATAGATGGCTCCCTTCGTCTAACTCCCAGGTACAATAGATGGGTCCCTTCGTCTAACTCCCAGGTACAATAGATGGGTCCCTTCGTCTAACTCCCAGGTACAATAGATGGGTCCCTTCGTCTAACTCTCAGGTACAATAGATGGCTCCCTTCGTCTAACTCCCAGGTACAATAGATGGCTCCCTTCGTCTAACTCCCAGGTACAATAGATGGGTCCCTTCGTCTAACTCTCAGGTACAATAGATGGATCCCTTCGTCTAACTCCCAGGTACAATAGATGGCTCCCTTCGTCTAACTCCCAGGTACAATAGATGGTTCCCTTCGTCTAACTCCCAGGTACAATAGATGGCTCCCTTCGTCTAACTCCCAGGTACAATAGATGGCTCCCTTCGTCTAACTCCCAGGTACAATAGATGGGTCCCTTCGTCTAACTCCCAGGTACAATAGATGGCTCCCTTCGTCTAACTCCCAGGTACAATAGATGGTTCCCTTCGTCTAACTCCCAGGTACAATAGATGGCTCCCTTCGTCTAACTCCCAGGTACAATAGATGGCTCCCTTCGTCTAACTCCCAGGTACAATAGATGGCTCCCTTCGTCTAACTCCCAGGTACAATAGATGGGTCCCTTCGTCTAACTCCCAGGTACAATAGATGGGTCCCTTCGTCTAACTCCCAGGTACAATAGATGGCTCCCTTCGTCTAACTCCCAGGTACAATAGATGGCTCCCTTCGTCTAACTCCCAGGTACAATAGATGGCTCCCTTCGTCTAACTCTAAGGTATAATAGATGGGTCCCTTCGTCTAACTCTCAGGTACAATAGATGGCTCCCTTCGTCTAACTCTCAGGTACAATAGATGGCTCCCTTCGTCTAACTCCCAGGTACAATAGATGGGTCCCTTCGTCTAACTCTCAGGTACAATAGATGGCTCCCTTCGTCTAACTCTCAGGTACAATAGATGGCTCCCTTCGTCTAACTCCCAGGTACAATAGATGGCTCCCTTCGTCTAACTCCCAGGTACAATAGATGGTTCCCTTCGTCTAACTGCCAGGTACAATAGATGGCTCCCTTCGTCTAACTCCCAGGTACAATAGATGGGTCCCTTCGTCTAACTCCCAGGTACAATAGATGGGTCCCTTCGTCTAACTCTCAGGTACAATAGATGGCTCCCTTCGTCTAACTCCCAGGTACAATAGATGGCTCCCTTCGTCTAACTCCCAGGTACAATAGATGGGTCCCTTCGTCTAACTCCCAGGTTCAATAGATGGGTCCCTTCGTCTAACTCCCAGGTACAATAGATGGGTCCCTTCGTCTAACTCTCAGGTACAATAGATGGCTCCCTTCGTCTAACTCCCAGGTACAATAGATGGCTCCCTTCGTCTAACTCCCAGGTACAATAGATGGGTCCCTTCGTCTAACTCTCAGGTACAATAGATGGCTCCCTTCGTCTAACTCCCAGGTACAATAGATGGCTCCCTTCGTCTAACTCCCAGGTACAATAGATGGTTCCCTTCGTCTAACTCCCAGGTACAATAGATGGCTCCCTTCGTCTAACTCCCAGGTACAATAGATGGCTCCCTTCGTCTAACTCCCAGGTACAATAGATGGGTCCCTTCGTCTAACTCCCAGTTACAATAGATGGCTCCCTTCGTCTAACTCCCAGGTACAATAGATGGCTCCCTCCCAGGTACATACAAACACACTCACTGCCAGATATATGTCACCTGACTCTGGAACAATATAAGCTAAGTTTTACTCAGCATCAAATTCCATTCCTTGCGACAACCTCCACCAATGTCCGGTGCATGTCAGTCCTGTCGTGTCACTTGTCAAGCATGTCGGTCATGTGGTGTCACTTGTCAAGCACATCGGTCCGCACCTGTCACGTGGTGTCACTTGTCAAGCACGTCGGTCCGCACCTGTCACGTGGGATCACTTGTCAAGCACGTCGTGGGAAGTTGGCGGCATTTTTGAGATCCATAAAAGGTGTCCCACAGCCTCCCTCCGGCATGAGCTATTATGGTCGCTGACGAGCAAAATAACTGCGGCAGCGACCCGGAGGTCACGTGAGACAGACGAGAGCACACCCGCGATGCAACAACGCAATCCGCAACGACCCGCAACGCGACCCACAACGCGACACAAAACAACGCGATCCGCAATGATTGTGATATTTCTTGCTCCAGAAGAGCGCGGAGGTGGACGTGTGCCAAGATCTTTTCCGCATTGGAGCAGGAAAAGGGTAGCGAAGCAGAGGCTCTATATACCTCACCGCTCTATGTGGCCTGCCCTCTCTACTGTAGGTACATGACGTCATGCGCGACCTCTGACCCTATAGAGGATGAATTCACTCTTAGTTACGTATAAATTTGTGTATCTTAATAGAGCAACGTTTATGTGGATATACTTTATATATCCATATATACTTTATATTATATACATATATGTGGATATGTGTTTATACTGTGGGGTGCGGTACAAGGGCTGTGTGGTGTGGTACAAGGGCTGTGTGGTGTGGTACAAGGGCTGTATGGTGTGGTACAAGGACTGTGTAGTGTGGTACAAGGGCTGTATGGTGTGGTACAAGGACTGTGTAGTGTGGTACAAGGGCTGTGTAGTGTGGTACAAGGGCTGTGTGGTGTGGTACAAGGGCTGTATGGTGTGGTACAAGGGCTGTGTGGTGTGGTACAAGGACTGTGTAGTGTGGTACAAGGGCTGTATGGTGTGGTACAAGGACTGTGTAGTGTGGTACAAGGGCTGTGTGGTGTGGTACAAGGGCTGTATGGTGTGGTACAAAGGCTGTGTTGTGTAGTAAGAGGGATGTGTGGTGTGGTAAAAGGGCTGTGTGGCGTGGTACAAGAGCTGAATGGTGTGTTACAAGGGCTATGTGGTGTGGTACAAGGGCTGTGTGGTGTGGAACAAGGACTGTGCGGTGTGGTACAAGGGCTGTGTGGTGTGGTACAAGGGCTGTGTGGTGTGGTACAAGGGCTGTGTGGTGTGGTACAAGGACTGTGTAGTGTGGTACAAGGGCTGTATGGTGTGGTATAAGGACTGTGCAGTGTGGTACAAGAGCTGTGTGGTGTGGTACAAGTGCTGTATGGTGTGGTACAAGGGCTGTGTGGTGTGGTAAAAGGGATGTGTGGTGTGGTAAAAGGGCTGTGTGGTGTGGTACAAGGGCTGTGTGGTGTGGTACAAGGGCTGTGTGGTGTGGTACAAGGGCTGTATGGTGTGGTACAAGGACTGTGTGGTGTTGTACAAGGGCTGTGTGGTGTGGTACAAGGGCTGTGTGGTGTGGTACAAGGGCTGTGTTGTGTGATACAAGGGCTGTGTGGTACAAGGGCTGTGTGGTGTGGTACAAGGGCTGTGTGGTGTGGACAAGGGCTGTGTGGTGTGAAAAAAGGACTGTGTGGTGTGGTACAAGGGCTGTGTGGTGTGGTACAAGGGCTGTGTGGTGTGGTACATGGACTGTATGGTGTGGTACAAGGGCTGTGTGGTGTGGTACAAGGGCTGTATGTGTGGACAAGGGCTGTGTGGTGTGATACAAGGAATGTGTGGTGTGGTACAAAGGCTGTGTGGTGTGGTACAAAGGCTGTGTGGTGTGGTACAAGGGCTGTATGGTGTGGTACAAGGGCTGTGTAGTGTGGTACAAGGGCTGTATGGTGTGGTACAAGGACTGTGTAGTGTGGTACAAGGGCTGTGTGGTGTGGTACAAGGGCTGTATGGTGTGGTACAAAGGCTGTGTTGTGTAGTAAGAGGGATGTGTGGTGTGGTAAAAGGGCTGTGTGGCGTGGTACAAGAGCTGAATGGTGTGTTACAAGGGCTATGTGGTGTGGTACAAGGGCTGTGTGGTGTGGAACAAGGACTGTGCGGTGTGGTACAAGGGCTGTGTGGTGTGGTACAAGGGCTGTGTGGTGTGGTACAAGGGCTGTGTGGTGTGGTACAAGGACTGTGTAGTGTGGTACAAGGGCTGTATGGTGTGGTATAAGGACTGTGCAGTGTGGTACAAGAGCTGTGTGGTGTGGTACAAGTGCTGTATGGTGTGGTACAAGGGCTGTGTGGTGTGGTAAAAGGGATGTGTGGTGTGGTAAAAGGGCTGTGTGGTGTGGTACAAGAGCTGTATGGTGTGGTACAAGGACTATGTGGTGTGGTACAAGGGCTGTATGGTGTGGTACAAGGGCTGTATGGTGTGGTACAAAGACTGTGTGGTGTGGTACAAGGGCTGTATTGTGTGGTACAAGGGCTGTGTGGTGTGGAACAAGGACTGTGTGGTGTGGTACAAGGGCTGTATGGTGTGGTACAAGGGCTGTATGGTGCTGTACATGGACTGTGTGGTGTGGTACAAGGACTGCTTTGTGGTACAAGGGCTGTATGGTGTGGTACAAGGGCTGTATGGTGTGGTACAAGGAATGTGTGGTGTGGTACAAAGACTGTTTTGTGGTACAAGGGCTGTATGGTGTGGACAAGGGCTGTGTGGTGTGGTACAAGGGCTGTGTGGTGTGGTACAAGGACTGTGTGGTGTGGTACAAGGGCTGTGTGGTGTGGTACAAGGGCTGTGTGGTGTGGTACAAGGGCTGTATGGTGTGGTACAAGGGCTGTGTTGTGTGATACAAGGGCTGTGTGGTGTGGTACAAAGACTGATTTGTGGTACAAGGACTGTGTGGTGTGGTACAAGGGCTGTGTGGTGTGATACAAGGACTGTGTGGTGTGGAACAAGGACTGTGTGGTGTGGTACAAGGGCTGTGTGGTGTGGTACAAGGGCTGTGTGGTGTGGTACAAGGGCTGTGTGGTGTGGTACAAGGGCTGTGTGGTGTGGTACAAGGGCTGTATGGTGTGGTACAAGGACTGTGTGGTGTTGTACAAGGGCTGTGTGGTGTGGTACAAGGGCTGTGTGGTGTGGTACAAGGGCTGTGTTGTGTGATACAAGGGCTGTGTGGTACAAGGGCTGTGTGGTGTGGTACAAGGGCTGTGTGGTGTGGACAAGGGCTGTGTGGTGTGAAAAAAGGACTGTGTGGTGTGGTACAAGGGCTGTGTGGTGTGGTACAAGGGCTGTGTGGTGTGGTACATGGACTCTATGGTGTGGTACAAGGGCTGTGTGGTGTGGTACAAGGGCTGTATGTGTGGACAAGGGCTGTGTGGTGTGATACAAGGAATGTGTGGTGTGGCACAAAGGCTGTGTGGTGTGGTACAAAGGCTGTGTGGTGTGGTACAAGGGCTGTATGGTGTGGTACAAGGGCTGTGTGGTGTGATACAAGGGCTGTGTGGTGTGGTACAAGGGCTGTGTGGTGTGGTACAAGGGCTGTGTGGTGTGGTACAAGGGCTGTGTGGTGTGGTACAAGGGCTGTATGGTGTGGTACAAGTGCTGTGTGGTGTGGTACAAGTGCTGTGTGGTGTGGTACAAGTGCTGTGTGGTGTGGTACAAGGGCTGTGTGGTGTGGTACAAGGGCTGTGTGGTGTGGTACAAGGGCTGTGTGGTGTGGTACAAGTGCTATAGGAGGCTCACCCCAGCCACAACTTCCACCTGGCTGCCTTCCTGGCATTTCTTCTCTTCCAGTTCATTGCCGAGCGTGAGCATTTTTCCTCAGATTTGCTGCGACCGAGTTCTTGTCTACGTCGAGCGAAGGAGAGAGAAAGAAAGAAAGAAAGAAAGAAAGAAAGAAAGAAAGAAAGAAAGAGAGAGAGAGAGAGAGAGAGAGAGAGAGAGAGAGAGAGAGAGAGAGAGAGAGAGAGAAAGAGAGAGAAAGAGAGAGAAAGAGAAAAAGAGAGAGAGAGAGAGAGAGAGAGAGAGAGAGAGAGAGAGAGAGAGAGAGAGAGAGAGAGAGAGAGAGAGAGAGAGAGAGAGAGAGAGAGAGAGAGAGAGAAAGAGAGAGAAAGAGAAAAAGAGAGAGAGAGAGAGAGAGAGAGAGAGAGAGAGAGAGAGAGAGAGAGAGAGAGAGAGAGAGAGAGAGAGAGAGAGAGAGAGAGAAAGAGAGAGAAAGAGAGAGAAAGAGAAAAAGAGAGAGAGAGAGAGAGAGAGAGAGAGAGAGAGAGAGAGAGAGAGAGAGAGAGAGAGAGAGAGAGAGAGAGAGAGAGAGAGAGAGAGAGAGAGAGGGTGGGTGTGGGGAAGCGTATGAAGCACGAAAGGTAAACTTTCTTTTTTTATCACAGACGGTCACTCTCTGGGAGTGAAAGTCGACGGTGAAAGGGACAACAAACCCGAATTTTCTTCTCCAAGTTTTCCCAGACAACCGGCCATTGTTTGTACCAACTGACCGTCATTGGCGTTCTTTTGCCACTTGTTCACGGAGCCGAACCTTTTGGGTATAGTCCTTGTTTGTGCCAGCTGACCATACTGGACAGTTTGTATTACCTGGTTGTCCTGGACAGTTTGCTGGCACCAGTTGGCCATAATGACCTGTTTGTAGCTGACCATTGTGGAGGGTTTGTCTCCCCCAGCTGACCATTGTGGAGAGTTTGTCTCCCCCAGCTGACCATTGTGGAGAGTTTGTCTCCACCAGCTGACCATTGTGGAGAGTTTGTCTCCACCAGCTGACCATTGTGGAGGGTTTGTCTCCACCAGCTGACCATTGTGGAGGGTTTGTCTCCACCAGCTGACCATTGTGGAGGGTTTGTCTCCACCAGCTGACCATTGTGGAGAGTTTGTCTCCACCAGCTGACCATTGTGGAGAGTTTGTCTCCCCCAGCTGACCATTGTGGAGAGTTTGTCTCCACCAGCTGACCATTGTGGAGAGTTTGTCTCCATCAGCTGACCATTGTGGAGAGTTTGTCTCCATCAGCTGACCATTGTGGAGAGTTTGTCTCCATCAGCTGACCATTGTGGAGAGTTTGTCTCCACCAGCTGACCATTGTGGACAGCTTGCTTGCACCATGTGAACAAGTACTGTCAGCATGATATACTGGACCTGAAGAACATGTATACTGGACCTGAAGAACATGTATACTGGACCTGAAGAACTTGTATACTGGGCCTGAAGAACATTTTTGTTACATTTTTGGCCATTCTATCCTCTCTCTTAAGTTGACGTGAATTTACTTCTATTTTAATCTCATGGAAATCGAAAACAACAACTATACTCGCTGATGGAAACCTTAGGCAACGCTGGAAGACGATGATGGGATGTTGCTGGGGGTTGCAGGGGGTTGCTGGGGGTTGCTGGGGGTTGCTGGGGGTTGCAGGGGGTTGCTGGGGGTTGCTGGGGGTTGCTGGGGGTTGCAGGGGGTTGCTGGGGGTTGCAGGGGGTTGCAGGGGGTTGCAGGGGGTTGCTGGGGGTTGCAGGGGGTTGCTGGGGGTTGCTGAGGGTTGCAGAGGGTTGCTGGGGGTTGCAAGGGGAATGGTGGGGGGCGGAGGTGATGCCCTCCACCCCCCCCCCCAACCCCTCTCGAGAGTGGGGGAGGAGATCGTTAATGTGGGGGTCTATTGTTGGGGAAGCCACAAACATCGAAAAGTGAGACACACACACCTTAGAGCTCATAAAGCCAGCAATAGTCTTCCTTGCGAGGGTGGGTGGGAGAGGGGTTGAGAGGGCTCGGAGGAGCTCCATGGAGAGGGAGAGCGGGTTTAAGGGGACCAGGATTTGATGGAGAAGGGGTTTAGAGGCGCTGGTTCGCGGGGGAGAGAGGGAACATGGGAGCGGGGTCTGGAGGGATAGAGAAGAGGCACTCAGGTTAGCTGAGTATACTATTATACTTAAAAGTAAAATTAACCAGCAGAAATTTAGTTTGTAAATATATGCCAGACAATATATGGCGGAGGACACCTTGGTGGGTCCTTAACCTTTGTGGAGAAGGCAGTATAACTGCTGACTATCCGGTGGAGAAACTAACGGTCGTCTCGGGAGGCGAATTGACTCAACATATATAAGTGAACATTCCTTCATAAAGTGGACTTTCATGAAGGAATATTCGTAAAGACGCTACTTTTCACCGGAAGCAGTTGATTATTCACAATTAAACAACTGCACTTATCAACTCTAATCATTCATTCGTGGATAAAATCATTGTCATATTCTTATGTTAATTTGCAGCAAATCGTAAAAAAATATAGTATGCTATTTACCTCAAACAAATTTCTAGATATGTTTGAAAATGCTGAGACAGGATGTTAACTAACATCAGACAGATGATGTTTTTCGTACCCACAACACCTGACAGCTGGGTGGACAGCGCTTCGAATTCGTAGTCCTGAGTTCCAGGTTCGATCCCCGGTGGAGGCGGAGACAAATAGGCAAAATATTTATTTCACCCTGATGGCCCTGTTACCTAGCAGTAAATAGGTACCTGGGAGTTAGACAGCTGCAATGGGCTGCTTCCTGAGGGTGGAGGCCTGGTCGAGGACCGGGCCGCGGGGACACTAAGCCCCGAAATCATCTCAAGATTATCTCAAGATAACCTCAAGATAAGATAACCCCTCACGACGACACAATGGGTTCGTAACGCGATGAACCAACTTGACTTTGTACTTACACAGCAAAATCTGGAAGTGAGTTGTTATGGCTTCCATGTTTACGTGTATATGATAACTGTGTGATGAATTAATCGTATGTGTTGGATGTGAGAGTTGCTTCAAGTGTTTAGAGAGATGAACTGTATGGATGGTTCCAGCTATAAGATGAACTGTATAGATGGTTCCAGCGTTGAGATGAACTGTATGGATGGTTCTAGCGTTGAGATAAACTGTATGGATGGTTCCAGAGTTGAGATGAACTGTATGGATGGTTCCAGCGTTGAGATGAACTGTATGGATGGTTCTAGCGTTGAGATAAACTGTATGGATGGTTCCAGAGTTGAGATGAACTGTATGGATGGTTCCAGAGTTGAGAAGAACTGTATGGATGGTTCTAGCGTTGAGATGAACTGTATGGATGGTTCTAGAGTTGAGATGAACTGTATGGATGGTTCCAGAGTTGAGATGAACTGTATGGATGGTTCCAGAGTTGAGATGAACTGTATTGATGGTTCCAGCGACTAGATGAACTGCATGGATGGTTCCAGCAATGAGATGAGCTGTATGGATGGTTCCAGCGTTGAGATGAACTTTATGGATGGTTCCAGCGACGAGATGAACTGTATGGATGGTTCCAGCAATGATATGAGCTGTATAGATGGTTCCAGCGACTAGATGAACTGTATGGATGGTTCCAGCAATGAGATGAACTGTTTGGATGGTTCCAGCGACCAGATGAACTGCATGGATGGTTCCAGTGATGAGATGAACTGCATGGATGGTTCCAGTGATGAGATGAACTGTATATATGGTTTTAGGGTTGAGATGAACTGTACGGATGGTTCCAGCGACGAGATGAACTGCATGGATGGTTCCAGTGATGAGATGAACTGCATGGATGGTTCCAGTGATGAGATAAACTGTATATATGGTTTTAGGGTTGAGATGAACTGTACGGATGGTTCCAGCGACGAGATGAACTGTATGGATGGTTCCAGCAATGAGATGAGCTGTATGGATGGTTCCAGCGACTAGATGAACTGTATGGATGGTTCCAGCAATGAGATGAGCTGTATGGATGGTTCCAGCGTTGAGATGAACTGTATGGATGGTTCCAGCAATGAGATGAACTGTATGGATGGTTTCAGCGACCAGATGAACTGCATGGATGGTTCCAGTGATGAGATGAACTGTATAGATTGTTCCAGCGTTGAGATAAACTGTATGGATGGTTCCACCGACCAGATGAACTACTGATACATCTCAACAATGGTCGCAGCCTCCACGTTAATAACAAATACCGAGACACGGGTAAGATATGATCTCGAGACCATCTGACCTATTGGCAAATCCGGCGAAGAAAACAAATATAAATGATTTAAAATGCTGACAAATACCAAGGTCTACAATACCTATTTATTTCTCGTTATTTTGACACGTCTCGCCCTCGTAATATCACAATACCGTCCAGCTACTTAATGTATTACATTTGTTCGCTTGGAACACAAGTGTGTGCAAGTGTAATGTTTTTATGAAATACATTAGCTGTGTAAATGTACTCTTTTCTTTGGAACTATAGATGTACACATATTGTACAACTTTCACATTATGATAACGATGAGAATTTATCATATAACTGAATAGTAAATTATATTTTCCATTGCTAAATGTTTCTCTAAACCAATAATCAACATTTTCTCTGTACTCGTATCGCTTCATGCAGGTCGGTGTTCAATTCCCGACCGTCTAAGTGGTTGGGAATCATTCCTTCCCCCTCAACCCATCCCAAATTCCTTATCCTGACCCCTTCCAAGTGCTATATAGTCGTAATGGCTTGGCTCTTTTCCCTGATAGTTCAATTCAAAATTCTGTACTCGTAGTCTGTAAGAATGATAAAATGATGGAGTGTCCGGTACTCCTCCTGGGGAATTACTTCCAGAAACATCACACCAATCAGCAAGAAGCGATGCGACTAAGTGTATTATGACAGGCTGCTGGGAGATGGGAAGCGACATATTTCTCTTAGTTTCAGACAGACCGTAAAAGATATGAGGATATACTGCCAGTGACTCCATTCAGTGGTGGACTAAGTCTCTATAACGGGACGATTCTGAGAGCCGAAGCTCTTCACACAGGGGATTAACAATTGGCTTCGATTTATGTCAGGAGAATAATCTCACAGGATTTGGATTTGGGACTTCGGTGCTGGACGACTCGAGATTAGCAGCCCGTCCTCTACCTATGTCAATCCCTAAAATAATCCAGCTGTTAAATGTCTATCCAGAAAAGCTTCTGCCTAATCGTTTCTATGCCGATGCACAGAAACCGTCCCCCCCCCGGTAGTACAGTCGGGTTCGTTCTGGACTTATAATCGGAAATTCGGGGATCGAGTCCCGGGCGGTACGGAAACGACCAGGCGCGTTTCCTATCACCTAATGCATCTGTTCACCTAGCAGTAAATAGGCACCCAGGAGGGGCACCTCGATATAAGCTTAACATGTACATATACCCTGGCTCCCTGGCTCCCTGGCCCCACGCCACAATGAATAGGGATAATGATACTACGGTGATTGAATTTGTACAAATAAAAAATTATTCTTAACGAACTGGTCGAAACCGTTCAAAATGTGACGTATTAGATGTCCGCCGGGGCTACGGGCGCGGGCAGGCAGCCCTCCTGCCTCACAAGATGCCTCACAAGGTGCCTCACAAGGTGCCTCACAAGGTGCCTCACAAGACGCCTCACAAGGTGCCTCACAAGGTGCCTCACAAGGTGCCTCACAAGGTGCCTCACAAGGTAACTCACAAGGTAACTCACAAGGGGCCTCACAAGGTAACTTACAAGGTGCCTCACAAGGTAACTCACAAGATGCCTCACAAGGTGCCTCACAAGGTGCCTCACAAGGTGCCTCACAAGGTGCCTCACAAGATGCCTCACAAGGTGCCTCACAAGGTGCCTCACAAGGTGCCTCACAAGGTAACTCACAAGGTGCCTCACAAGGTGCCTCACAAGGTGCCTCACAAGGTGCCTTACAAGGTGCCTCACAAGGTGCCTCACAAGGTGCCTCACAAGGTAACTCACAAGGTAACTCACAAGGGGCCTCACAAGGTGCCTCACATGGTGCCTCACAAGGTGCCTCACAAGGTGCCTCACAAGGTGCCTCACAAGGTAACTCACAAGGTGCCTCACAAGATGCCTCACAAGGTGCCTCACAAGGTGCCTCACAAGGTGCCTCACAAGGTAACTTACAAGGTGCCTCACAAGGTAACTCACAAGGTGCCTCACAAGGTAACTCACAAGGTTCCTCACAAGGTGCCTCACAAGGTGCCTCACAAGATGCCTCACAAGGTGCCTCACAAGGTGTCTCACAAGGTGCCTCACATGGTGCCTCACAAGGTGCCTCACATGGTGCCTCACAAGGGGCCTCACAAGGGGCCTCACAGGGTGCCTCACAAGAGGCCTCACAAAGTGCCTCACAAGGTGCCTCACAAGGTAATTCACAAGGTGCCTCACAAGGTGCCTTACAAGGTAACTTACAAGGTGCCTCACAAGGGGCCTCACAAGGGGCCTCACAAGGTGCCTCACAAGGTGCCTCACAAGGTGCCTCACAAGGTGCCTCACAAGGTGCCTTACAAGATGCCTCGTAAGGGACCTCACAAGGTGCCTCACAAGGTGCCTCACAAGGTGCCTCACAAGGTGCCTCACAAAGTGCCTCACAAGGTGCCTCACAAGGGGCCTCACAAGATGCCTCACAAGATGCCTCACAAGATGCCTCACAAGGGGCCTCACAAGGTGCCTCACAAGGTGCCTCACAAGGTGCCTCACAAGGTGCCTCACAAGATGCCTCATAAGGGACCTCACAAGGTGCCTCACAAGGTGCCTCACAAGGTGCATCACATGGTGCCTCACAAGGTACCTCACAAGGTGCCTCACAAGATGCCTCATAAGGGGCCTCACAAGGTGCCTCACAAGGTGCCTCACAAGGTGCCTCACAAGGTGCCTCACAAGGTGACTCACAAGATGCCTCACAAGGTGCCTCACAAGGTGCCTCACAAGGTGCCTCACAAGGTGCCTCACAAGGTGCCACACAAGGGACCTCACAAGGTGCCTCACAAGGGGCCTCACAAGGTGCCTCACAAGGTGCCTCACAAGGTGCCTCACAAGATGCCTCATAAGGGACCTCACAAGGTGCCTCAGAAGGTGCCTCACAAGATGCCTCATAAGGGACCTCACAAGGTGCCTCACAAGGTGCCTCACAAAGTGCCTCACAAGGTGCCTCACAAGGTGCCTCACAAAGTGCCTCACAAGGTGCCTCACAAGGTGCCTCACAAGGTGCCTCACAAGGTGCCTCACAAGGTGCCTCACAAGGTGCCTCACAAGATGCCTCATAAGGGACCTCACAAGGTGCCTCACAAGGTGCCTCACAAAGTGCCTCACAAGGTGCCTCACAAGGTGCCTCACAAGGTGCCTCACAAGGTGCCTCACAAGGTGCATCACAAGGTGCCTCACAAGGGGCCTCACAAGGTGCCTCACAAGGTGCCTCACAAGATGCATCACAAAGGTGCCTCACAAGGTGCCTCACAAGATGCATCACAAAGGTGCCTCACCTCCCTCATACTGATTCATTAACAAAGACTAAGCTGCCCAAGAGTTGGCACGGGCATGAATAGCCCGTAATCCCTCACGAATCACGTCTTATATTCATGTATAATCCCCACACGACTCGTATAATCCCCCACGATTTATATAATCCCCCAATACACCGTATTATTTCCCAACGCTTCATATAATCCCCCCAACAACTCGTATAATCCTCCAACGCCTCGTATAATCACCCAACGCCTCGTATAATTCCCCAACGCCTCGTATAATCCCCCAACGCCTCGTATATTCACCCAACGCCTCGTATAATCCCCCAACGCCTCGTATAATCACCCAACGCCTCGTATAATCTCCCAACGCCTCGTATAATCCCCCAACGCCTCGTATAATCTCCCAACGCCTCGTATAATCTCCCAACGCCTCGTATAATCCCCCAACGCCTCGTATAATCTCCCAACGCCTCGTATAATCTCCCAACGCCTCGTATAATCTCCCAACGCCTCGTATAATCCCCCAACGCCTCGTATAATCTCCCAACGCCTCGTATAATCCCCCAACGCCTCGTATAATCCCCCAACGCCTCGTATAATCCCCCAACGCCTCGTATAATCCCCCAACGCCTCGTATAATCCTCCAACGCCTCGTATAATCCCCCAACGCCTCGTATAATCTCCCAACGCCTCGTATAATCCCCCAACGCCTCGTATAATCTCCCAACGCCTCGTATAATCCCCCAATGCCTCATATAATCCCCCAACACGGAGGGGCACCGACGCACAGAATTGGAGAAGATATCTGAATTAGACGTGTCTGAATTTGTAAATAGTATTAAGAGTGGGAACCGAGGAGTGAATACCAGGCTTTACTTTAAGTCTCGTTTACTAATTTACGATTGTTGTCATTCATTTTGTGCCCTACGACTCCACAGGCGCCACAGGAATCACTGACACGTGTTGTTTAATGTCGATTGGTCGGCATCTTCAAGGATCTTGACCCTATATAAGAAAGAAGGGTAGTTATGACTGGAAAGCACTATTCTTAGAAAGCCTAAGGCTCGCGCAAAAATATCACGGCAAAAATGATAACAAAAAAGTGAGCTGTGATCTAAAAATGATGACCTGAGATTCATCATAGTTGGAATTTAAGCTAAGGAATCAATGAATAATTATTTGCAATACGTGCAAGAGAATGTCGACCAGACACTTATTGTAAGTTATAGTCATGCATTATTGAACTCTGTCCTTATAAGTCCCCGCAGAGAAGGAATGTAAAGTTAATCCCCGGCATTTACAACCTCCTTAAGGAGAGAGATTATAAAAACTTTAATTTACATTCCCTAAACGGGCGAAGAGAAGAAGGGAAAACACCAAGAATACCACTGAATGAGAGAGTCTAACAGGGAGGATATTTATAAGATACTAAATGTACATTAACACACAAAAGCAGTAAACTGTGGATACAAATTAAGGAGTTTAGATTGAGAATATGGTAAATACTGAGAATAAATTGGTAGATTTTTTAAATAGATTGCCGAATACCACAAAATACACGAGGTATATTTTCAAGCGATGGTTAGAAATATATATATATGTATATATATATATATATATATATATATATATATGCGAACAAGCCTGAATGGTCCCCAGGACAATATGCAACTGAAAACTCACACCCCAGAAGTGACTCGAACCCATACTCCCAGAAGCAACGCAACTGGTATGTACAAGACGCCTTAATCCACTTGACCATCACGACCGGACAAAATGAGGTGATAGCCGAGGCTATTTGAACCACCCCACCGCCGGCACTCGGATAGTAATCTTGGGCATAGCATTTTACCAAATCACCTCATTCTTTGGGGCACACGTGAGGAACACAAATGCGAACAAGCCTGAATGGTCCCCAGGACAATATGCAACTGAAAACTCACACCCCAGAAGTGACTCGAACCCATACTCCCAGAAGCAACGCAACTGGTATGTACAAGACGCCTTAATCCACTTGACCATCACGACCGGACAAAATGAGGTGATAGCCGAGGCTATTTGAACCACCCCACCGCCGGCACTCGGATAGTAATCTTGGGCATAGCATTTTACCAAATCACCTCATTCTTTGGGGCACACGTGAGGAACACAAATGCGAACAAGCCTGAATGGTCCCCAGGACAATATGCAACTGAAAACTCACACCCCAGAAGTGACTCGAACCCATACTCCCAGAAGCAACGCAACTGGTATGTACAAGACGCCTTAATCCACTTGACCATCAATGAATAATTAAGGCGTCTTGTACATACCAGTTGCGTTGCTTCTGGGAGTATGGGTTCGAGTCACTTCTGGGGTGTGAGTTTTCAGTTGCATATTGTCCTGGGGACCATTCAGGCTTGTTCGCATTTGTGTTCCTCACGTGTGCCCCAAAGAATGAGGTGATTTGGTAAAATGCTATGCCCAAGATTACTATCCGAGTGCCGGCGGTGGGGTGGTTCAAATAGCCTCGGCTATCACCTCATTTTGTCCGGTCATGATGGTCAAGTGGATTAAGGCGTCTTGTACATACCAGTTGCGTTGCTTCTGGGAGTATGGGTTCGAGTCACTTCTGGGGTGTGAGTTTTCAGTTGCATATTGTCCTGGGGACCATTCAGGCTTGTTCGCATTTGTGTTCCTCACGTGTGCCCCAAAGAATGAGGTGATTTGGTAAAATGCTATGCCCAGGATTACTATCCGAGTGCCGGCGGTGGGGTGGTTCAAATAGCCTCGGCTATCACCTCATTTTGTCCGGTCGTGATGGTCAAGTGGATTAAGGCGTCTTGTACATACCAGTTGCATTGCTTCTGGGAGTATGGGTTCGAGTCACTTCTGGGGTGTGAGTTTTCAGTTGCATATTGTCCTGGGGACCATTCAGGCTTGTTCGCATTTGTGTTCCTCACGTGTGCCCCAAAGAATGAGGTGATTTGGTAAAATGCTATGCCCAAGATTACTATCCGAGTGCCGGCGGTGGGGTGGTTCAAATAGCCTCGGCTATCACCTCATTTTGTCCGGTCGTGATGGTCAAGTGGATTAAGGCGTCTTGTACATACCAGTTGCGTTGCTTCTGGGAGTATGGGTTCGAGTCACTTCTGGGGTGTAAGTTTTCAGTTGCATATTGTCCTGGGGACCATTCAGGCTTGTTCGCATTTGTGTTCCTCACGTGTGCCCCAAAGAATGAGGTGATTTGGTAAAATGCTATGCCCAAGATTACTATCCGAGTGCCGGCGGTGGGGTGGTTCAAATAGCCTCGGCTATCACTTCATTTTGTCCAGTCGTGATGGTCAAGTGGATTAAGGCGTCTTGTACATACCAGTTGCGTTGCTTCTGGGAGTATGGGTTCGAGTCACTTCTGGGGTGTGAGTTTTCAGTTATATATATATATATATATATATATATATATATATATATATATATATATATATATATATATATATATATATATATATATATATATATATATACGTTGTTCAGTTCCACCTCCATCTTGTATGTTGTATGAGCAGCGTTGTATACACCTATACACCTGCGAGGTATATTCTCAGCGTGTTCTTGTACTGAGGCACCCGAGCACCGCCGGGTGCCTCTACTAGTAATATAATGCCATTTAATTACTCACCCGCGTTCCCTCTTCACCATCTCACAAATGGTCGTCATTGTATCAGATTATTCGGTTTTCATTATTATCTCCTCTCTTAACATTGGAGTGGGGGGGGGGGAGAGCAGGGGGGTAGAAGCCATGGGACAGTGTGCTTTGAGTAGGAATTGGGACAGTGCGCGTTGAGTGGGACTTGGGACAGTGCGTGTTGAGTGGGACTTGGGACAGTGTTTGTTGGGTGGGACTTGGGACACTGCGCGTCGAGCCTAAGAGGTGCGACTGACGGATAATTCACGGGATAGGTGTTGGACACTTGGGTTAGTGAGAATGATGTGAAAAGGATAGAGCATGAGGGTTGAGGATGTGTGTGTGTGAGTGTGTGTGTATTCACCTTGTTGTATTCACCTAGTTGAGCTTACGGGGATTGAGCTCTACTCTTTCGGACCGCCTCTCAACTGTCAATCAACTGTTTCTACTACTACTACTAGTATTTTTTCCCCCACACGACACACACACACACACCCCAGGAAGCAGCCCGTGACAGCTGACTAACTCCCAGGTACCTATTTACTGCTAGGTAACAGGGACATAGAGTGAAAGAAACTCTGCCTGTTGTTTCTCGCCGGCGCCCGGGATCGAACCCGGGACCACAGGATCAGGAGTCGAGCGTGCTGGCCGCTCGGCCGTCGGCGGGTGTGGTTGCAGGTGTGTGGTCGCACGTGTGTTGACGCGCCTGGGAACATTTCCAGCTAAACTCTAATTCCTCAAAATACATTCTTACGCTTAATTCTGCACGGAAAGATCTCTCTGCGTAAACAATAAGCAAAGAACATAAATAGGACGCTGTAAACAGATTGGTGCACCTTGGACACACACACACACACACACACACACACACACACACACACACACACACACACACACACACACACACACACACACACACACAGGACTTAAACAGGTTGCAGACATGGTCAGGGAAATGGCTACTGGAGTTCAACACCAGTAAATGTAAAGTTATGAAATGGGATCAGGTGATAGACGACCAAAAGGACAGTGCACAATGAAGGGAAACTGCCTACCTGTAACTATTCGAGAAAGAGACCTGGGAGTGGATGTGACACCTAATCTAACTCCTGAGGCACATATAAATAGGATAACG
>NC_091153.1:57480795-57515795 GCF_040958095.1 Procambarus clarkii
CGCTAAACCCCTGCCAAGTGAAAACCTTTTAAATCTTCACAAACCCCCAGGAAGAAAAAATGTTTCAATTTGCGCGAGTCGACCTTACTATGTTGTGCCGCCAATGGCCTTTGCCTTCATCAACACACGCAAATACTCGTCTGTATTCCGCAACCATTTGTCGCCGTGTCTCAGAACACCGGAGCTCTTGGTGACAGTTCTTCTGTGGCTGACAGCTAACTCGAGCACCACACCACCCAACCTGCCAATTTATTGTGTGCATAGGAAGGGGATTTGTGTCGGGGCCCTTGGGTTGGGTTAGGGCAACCCTAGTTGGGGTTTTAGGGTGCTTACCTGTTAGTGCTTACCTAGTTGTGCTTGCGGGGGTTGAGCTTTGTCTCTTTGGTCCCGCCTCTCAACCGTTGAGTGCTTATCAACCAGTGACTACGAGGAAGTGGGGTAGAACTCTTTATACCCCGTTTACTTCTCCTGTTGTATACGCTTTACTTATGCTATCATGCCGTTCAATTTCTTAGTCGAATCTGTCCTTAAAGTTGTGGATGGAGGTGGCTTCCACAACATTTTCTCTCAGTGTCTCCCACTTGTTGACACCTGTGAATATTTCCTAGCATATCTTCGACTCATGTCGAAGATATGCTGTTTCCATCTTCTGTTTCCATCTTCCATTTATGTCTGCTTGTAATATTTTCTCTCAATTTAAAGAGGCAGTCTTTGTCCACCTCGTCTATTCCCCTCAGTATCTTGTATGTTGTGACCATGTCTCCGTTACTTGTATCTTTTAGGGTTGTGAGGTCCAGTTCCTTCAACCTATCTTTCTAGTTTAACCATTCATAGCTCTAGAGCTACTGTAGCGGCAAATCTCTACACTATTTGAATATTATTTTTATGCTACACCACGTTTGGGTTCCAGGCCGGTGCTGGATACTCCAATATTGGTCTACCGAGAGTTGTGTAGACTGCCTTGAAAGAGTCCTGATTAAGGCTTCTAAACGAGGTTCTAATGTTCGCCAGCGGTCGAAGGGTGCCGTTGTCACCCTGCCTGCATGTGTCTGGTGTTGTCACCCTACCTGCATGTGTCTGGTGTTGTCACCCTGCCTGTGTGTCTCTCTGATGTTATCACCCTGCCTGTGTGTCTCTCTGATGTTATCACCCTGCCTAGTGTTGTCACCCTGCCTGCATGTGTCTAGTGTTGTCACCCTGCCTGCATGTGTCTAGTGTTGTCACCCTGCCTGCATGTGTCTGGTGTTGTCACCCTGCCTGTGTGTCTCTCTGATGTTATCACCCTGCCTGTGTGTCTCTCTGATGTTATCACCCTGCCTAGTGTTGTCACCCTGCCTGTGTGCCTCTCTTGTGTTGTCACCCTGCCTGTGTGTCTCTCTGGCGTTGTCACCCTGCCTAGTGTTGTCACCCTGCCTGTGTGCCTCTCTGGTGTTGTCACCCTGCCTGTTTGCCTCTCTGGTGTTGTCACCCTGCCTAGTGTTATCACCCTATCTAGTGTTGTCACCCTGCTTGTGTGTCTCTCTGGCGTTGTCACCCTGTCTAGTGTTGTCACCCTGCCTGTGTGCCTCTCTGGTGTTGTCACCATGCCTGTGTGTCTCTCTGGTGTTGTCACCCTGCCTGTGTGCCTCTCTGGTGTTGTCACCCTGCCTAGTGTTGTCACCCTGCCTGTGTGCCTCTCTGGTGTTGTCACCCTGCCTAGTGTTGTCACCCTGCCTGTGTGTGTCTCTCTGGTGTTAATGTTGGACTTGTATTCACTCTTTCTCTCTCCGGGTGAGGGAATGAGAACTGACTTTCGTTGCTAAATTCATTTATTTTTTTACTTGGTTAATAAATTACACGTAGATACGGAAGCAAATATAATCAGGCCAGGAACGGAACCCTATCTGAATTGTCTGTATTTTTAAGTTCTTAAGTCTTCCTCAGCTTCGTGTTTTCCCTCTCTCTCTCTCTCTCTTTCGGGCACAGGACACGTAATGTATTCATGAGATGGTTTTATATTCAGCTTCCCTGCCTCCCACCCCCCATACGTATATATATACCCCGTCCCCACAAGGAATTAACGCGGCGTTCCATCTTTCCTTTCTCTCTCTGCAGAGTCAACCACATGCTGTTCGGGCTGCGATCACTCGGGTTTCACTTGGTGAACGTGGCGCTGCACTCATGCGTCTGTCTGCTGCTGACGCGGCTCCTGCTGCGTCTGCTGCACCTGCCGCAGGGCACCGTCCTGTCTGCCGGTCTGCTCTTCGCCACCCACCCCGTCCACACCGAGGCGGTGAGTACAGCGCTCGCCTCCGCCCGCGGACGCCAGTCGCATACTATTAGTTAACATGATGATCGTGGTACGTGTTGTTGACGCAACTGGCAGTGCGTATAATGCTGGTAAGAACCCTATGTCTAGAGTGAGGAATATACGTATCTGTCGATGTGTATATTTGTGATAGGAACTGCACTATACGCACCTGTGTATAATGGTGGTTGAAGTTTTGTGTCTATACACACTTGCGCATGTGTATACGATTATCTGTGCATGTGTATAAGTCAATAAATCAAATGTACATTAAGACTGATCCATCAGGTTGTGGGTGCATAATAGAGGCTCTCCATCAGGTGACTGGAATGGTGGGGCGAGCAGACGTCCTGGCTGCCATCTGCTTCCTGGCTGCCATCCTCTCCTACCACAGGTGAGAGTAAGACCTCTCTCTCTCTCTCTCTCTCTCTCTCTCTCTCTCTCTCTCTCTCTCTCTCTCTCTCTCTCTCTCTCTCTCTCTCTCTCTCCTCTGTACCCAATGTATAAGCCACCTGATATCTGCCAGGCAAGTGGAACTTTCATCTCAATTTGTTTTCCAAATACAAGTGTGTTCATTCCTTCTCGTTCCTCACTGCTGCCTTCTACAGCCCTCTCCCTCTCGGAGTGCTTCTCTCTCCTCCCGCCTCCCATTCACCTTCCGGCTGCGTATATCTTATATAATAGGACACATAAAACGCAAATTTGCGTATTCAATAATGCTTTGTCGGCGGAGAAGGAAAACTGGAAGCTTTTGTCCAGATGGTGACCAAAAAGGGGCTTTTATTCCACAAGAAGACTATTGAATGGAAATATTAAAAAAGGTAATTTTTCATAGATTATCAGAAGGTGTGGGGGTTCGATTCCCGCAGATCCTAGTGATTAGGCACCATTCCTTCACGTCAACTCGTTGTCATATCCTTACCAAGTGCTATATAGTCATTGTGGCTAAGCTCTCGCCTGATTACCTCACCGTACTTGAGGTGTGGGTACACAGCTTACACAAGATGGTAAGAGCAGGAGCCATGTATGTAGAGAGAGAGAGAGAGAGAGAGAGAGAGAGAGAGAGAGAGAGAGAGAGAGAGAGAGAGAGAGAGAGAGAGAGAGAGAGAGAGAGAGAGAGAGACAGAGAGAGAGAGAGAGAGAGAGATAAAGAGAGAGAGAGAGAGAGAGAGAGAGAGAGAGAGAGAGAGAGAGAGAGAGAGAGAGAGAGAGAGAGAGAGAGAGAGAGAGAGAGAGAGAGAGAGAGAGAGACAGAGACAGAGAGAGACAGACAGACAGACAGACAGACAGACAGACAGAGAGACAGAGAGAGACAGAGAGAGAGAGAATGCAACGTTTTGGTGGGAAACTAATGATAAACTTAGATGAGAGGATAAGGTTTTATTTTGGTGTTTTTTAAGATATACAGAAAGTCAACTTGTGCAGAGCTGTGCTAGGCGGACAGAGTGAGGAGTGCAACTGTCATGGCTGCCATCCCATTTTCCCTATCCACGACCCACGGACAGTTTTGTGTCCCAGTCCTCAATTACTGCTCTGTAAGTCGGTCGTTGCTATAAAGGGGACAGTCCCAGTTATCTCTACCTGCCCAGGGTTTGATCTGACGTCGTTCTTGCTTGACAGAATAGTTAAGGGTGTTTATCACTACAAAACGGAGCTTCAAAACGTTCTCTCGGTCGTTCTCAACGTCAAAAAACGGTCGTACTAGAGCACCTGGGCCCCAACCTACCAGAGGACCCACGAACACAACACGGGCCAGAGTGTGTCAATTTCGCAAGTTGCTTCCATGTTATCTAAGTTTTAGGCCTTAGATAAAGTATATGTCAAAATGCGACGTGCTATTACGAGGAGAGGTTGCAAATACACCGAGTGTATTTATGGGTGTATATACACCTTGTACATATATGGGTGTATTTACACCCTTTCTCGGCGTATATACCCTGAGAGCTTACTGCAGGTCTTGACCTGGATTCACGAAGCAGTTACGCAAGTACTTACGAACGTGCACATCTTTCCTCAATCTTTGACGGCTTTGGTTACATTTATTGAACAGTTTACAAGTATGAAAACTTCCCAATCAACTGTATTTATTGTTATAAACAGCCTCCTGGAGCTTCTGAGCTCATTAACTGTTTAATAATTGTAAACAAAGCCGCCAAAGATTGAGAAAAGATGGACAGGTTCGTAAGTACTTGAACTGCTTCGTGAATCTGGCCCCTAGAAGCCTCCTGTTTCTCAGAGACAAGGTTGCACCATTTATAGGCACATAAGGCACTTTAATGCAAGATTCAAACACACATGAAGTAGTAGAAGTGAAAGGATTACGGCGATAGATACGGTTGGATAGCCTTCCCGATAGATACACTGAGCAAGACATATTTCCAACAGGAAGGGACGGGGTGGTGGGGGGGGGGGGGAATCCGAGGCCAGAAATTATAAAACAGGTTAGTCAATAAGAGATATAAATTCTCAGAGAAACATTTCTTGAGACTACGAGAAAGTACCACACACACACATGCCATTATGGTGGTTAATATTTGCCTGTGTGAGCCACCTGTGTGAGCCGCCTGTGTGAGCCACCTTTGTGAGCCACCTGTGTGACCCGCCTGTGTGAGCCACCTGTGTGAGCCGCCTGTGTGAGCCACCTGTGTGACCCGCCTGTGTGAGCCACCTTTGTGAGCCACCTGTGTGACCCGCCTGTGTGAGCCACCTGTGTGACCCGCCTGTGTGAGCCACCTTTGTGAGCCACCTGTGTGACCCGCCTGTGTGAGCCACCTGTGTGACCCGCCTGTGTGAGCCACCTTTGTGAGCCACCTGTGTGACCCGCCTGTGTGAGCCACCTGTGTGAGCCACCTGTGTGACCCGCCTGTGTGAGCCACCTTTGTGACCCGCCTGTGTGAGCCACCTTTGTGAGCCACCTGTGTGACCCGCATGTGTGAGCCACTTGTGTGACCCGCATGTGTGAGCCACCTGTGTGACCCGCATGTGTGAGCCACCTGTGTGACCCGCATGTGTGAGCCACCTGTGTGACCCGCATGTGTGAACCACCTGTGTGAGCTGTTACACTCCGTTCTTTATGGCTCGTGACACTTAACAACCATATAATGGCAATAAGGTAATTATTAATTAACTAAATTAAAAAATTATCAGATTTACATGCATAAACAGAGGTAATGTAGTTTAATATAATACAGTTATATATTTATAAAATAAAAGAGGAAATTGCTGGCAACTGCACATCATAGCAGGAAGTAATGTGTCTCACGGTGTTGCCAACTAGATGAACAACTAAAGTGGTTTCTCACGGTGTTGCCAACTAGATGAACAACTAAAGTGGTTTCTCACGGTGTTGCCAACTAGATGAACAACTAAAGTGGTTTCTCACGGTGTTGCCAACTAGATGAACAACTAAAGTGGTTTCTCACGGTGTTGCCAACTAGATGAACAACTAAAGTGGTTTCTCACGGTGTTTCCAACTAGATGAACAACTAAAGTGGTTTCTCACGGTGTTGCCAACTAGATGAACATTACAAAATATAACTTTCTCACGATAAGACTGACTTTTTTTTTATCTTTATTTAAAAAAAATTCAATATAAATTACATATACATAAGTGTTACAAGGCAATTATACATTACAATTCTTAGTGAACAAGTGTTTCAGTAGTACAGAACAAGATCTTTAGAAAACCCTGAATGTTATACTTATTTACCTATAAACGATTTACAAAAATTGGAGAATAAATTTACATTAAAATACAGGGGAAATTATTACATTTATATATATTTTATATAATTCTCAGTAAACCAATTTTCCTATATCATGAGCGAGCATGAGCCGTAAACCCCAAATGTTATACCTGATCCTTGCCTCGCAAGAACTTCAATATTTTGTCTACTGAGTAACCTTCCTGCCTGCCTATCCACACACAAAAAATGTAATCAGAAAGTAACATAATTATTGTATTCCTAATTTTCTTGCATTTTATGTCAATATGAAACATTAAAAACCTCCTTAACTTCACTCTAATACTTGGTCCACATAAAGCTTTAAGAGTGTCTCTAATCCAGTTTACAAGAACAACTTTCTGCTTACAGAAATAAAATATATGCATATTATTTTCAATTTCAGTACATTGGTCACACCTATTGTTGTCCTTAATGCCCAACATTCAACAACCTATCATTAGTAGGAAGGGTCTCATGAATATAGCGATACACAGCTCACGTTGTTTTGGGGCAATAAATTTAACATGAAGGTTTGCCCATATTACTTGCCAGCTAAAGAGTGGATATGCCTCCTCTACTCTAGGAACTATATTTGGCAGTATAACATCATACACTTGTTTACTGTTCATCATTAAAAAACCTTCAATATTACAAATCCGCCTGAGAACATCAATTGCACATGAATAAAAGTGCGGTGAAATAAAGGCAAGGTCAGTATACTCTGGCATATGTATCAAATAGCTAACACGTAATTTACAATAGTAATGTCCTAGTGCATTTACACTATTCCTCTGCATTATCTCCTTTCGAAAAGTAACACATAAGATTGCCAATGACTTATGGTACACATTCAGTATTCCTATTCCACCGTTTTTCTTACCTTTACATAGGGTAGTTCGTTTAATTGGTTGGTATCTACCATACCATACATATCTAAAAATAGTTTTGTCAATCTCTATAGCACTTTTCTTGTCTATGGGAAAGCTGTGAGACAAATACCACACTTTAGACAAAATTTTGCAATAGATTATTACAGCCTTCTGAAACAGGGTTAATTTCCTATTTGACAACATATTCGTCGTAACTATTATATTCCCACATAGTACTTGCAAATTCGTAACCAATGTTGTTTCATATGTTTTACACCAGCAAATCCCAAGAGCTTTAATAGATTTCACTACCTTGAACCATGAACCTGTCCAGTTAACCTTATTACACCAACTGCCAAGCCCCATCATACACGTTTTGTTCTTGTTAATAACAGCACCTGTCGCTCGTTCAAAGTTGTCTAACTCATTCTGAACATTCACCACCGAGTCTTCTGTCGACACAAAAATAGTTGTATCGTCTGCATAACCAACAACAGGAAGTGTCATAGCATTAGGAAGACGAGGTGGAACAATAAAGTCATTGCTTGTTATTGCCAAGTACAGTGGCTCTTGAAATATAACATACAAAATCATTGAAAGGGGACATCCCTGACGTACAGATCGTTCAACTGAAAAAGGTTTACTTAAGACTCCATTGATACAGACGCTGCTCCGACACTGTTTATAAAGCATACGGATCCAATCAATAAATTCTTGTGCCACTCCTACCCTATCCAATATTTCTAATACAAACTGAACATCAACACGGTCAAAGGCTTTCGACCAGTCGAGGTTTATCATGGAGAAAGGAACATTATTCTCAGACACATAATACACAACATCCCTAATTACATTATTACAATTGATTATAGATCTTCCAGGCACACCACAAAACTGTTCCTTTGATATAAGTTTATCCATTGCAATCCTAAGTCTATTTGCCAACAGTTTCGATATTATTTTATAATCCTGGTTTAGTAGGGAAAGTGGCCTCCAGTTCGTTAGAATATGCAAATCACCCGTTTTAGGTATTATCTTAATAATCCCATGAGATTGTGACATGCTAAGCTTCCTATGCTGTATGCTATACTGCACCACTTGTACAAAGTCTTTACCAATGACATCCCATAGATAGAAATAAAATTCCGCCGGGAACCCATCACAGCCAGGTGATTTACCCTTCTTTAAATTTTTGACCACACTCCACACTTCCTGCTTATCTACATCTGCCAATAATGACGTGTTGCCATCCTGGGTTAAAACCCGTGTACATTTTCCAAGGAAATACTCCCGCATACCTTGGTCCACGTTCACTTTTTTGTACAATTTCTCTAATTCACCTCGAACATAACATACAATCCCATCCGTATTCGTCATATCCGTCCCATCACCTGCTTTAATACTAGTCACAAGTGCTGTACCCTTGTTATTCTTGACTTTACTTAACAAATAAGGAGAGAGTTTTTCACCATACATCCTATCAATAATCTGGAGGCGAACATTGACTTCTTCAGATATTTCATCCCTCAATTTGTTAATTCTGTCTTTTAAAATGGTAATTTCTTCATACTTGTCTAATCCCATATTGACCTTTACATAAAGTTGTTTTAGTCTGTGTTGGAATAAGTTTAACAGACCATATTTTTCAGCAGCCTTTCGTTTGGATACTTTCACGAAGAAACTTTGCATGCAACTTTACACATGTCCCACCACTCCAATAGACATGTGAACTTACGTTTTTGACCAACCAGATGTTCCCACAATACTTGAAAATTATCAATTACATCTCTACTCTGCAACAGACTGCAATTGAGCTTCCATGACCCTGTCCCCACTTTACCTGATCGTCAATAACAAGCTTCACCACAACCATACAGTGATCTGAAAAGCTGTCCGGAACAGTACTGCAAGAACTAATTTTATCATGGAACGAGTGCATATATAATCTGCCAAGCCTAGAACCATAATTCTGGCGAACATATGTGTATTCATATACACCTCCGTTAATGCTATTTGCATCCTTGAGACCAATACATTTCAAAAGCGTAATTAAAGCAGGAGATACACATGCGTTCGACTGAATGCTACAATCTCTCATATAAGTGACACAATTAAAGTCGCCACCAAAAATAACGTTACGCGTATCATTTCTGAAAAAATATAATAACTCGTTAGAGAACAAGTCCTCCCTCTCTTTCTTCCTGCGGGTGCCAGAGGAAGCATACACATTAAGTACAGGAATTATTGTGTCAAAAAAGGAAATCCTCGCATATAAAACATTACCATTAACATCCATTTCAGTATTAAGAACCTTGATGTGGGCTCGCTTAGCAATCAATATCATCGTACCACCTTTCAACAAGGTCGTTGGATTTATCAATATTTCAAAGAAATCAAGCAGCACATCAAGTTTCTTAACATCTTGTACATTGTGTTCTTGCACTAAAAGTACATCCAAATTATCATATTTAAACAATGATAACAGCTGCAACTGTTTATTTCTACAATTGAGCCCATTAATGTTCAAAGTAGCACAATTAAAATTAATAGGCTTCACGAATGTAATTTGAAGAGAAACCAAAATTACTCTTTATCCATCATTATCACACTTGACACTATCTTAGTGTCATCTTTCCCTTTTCGAAATCTAAGTTTAATATTTGCACTCGCGTCTCGATTCTGTTCATGTTCCACAAGATCCCACCATGTCTTATCACTGTTCTCTCTACCATGATCCTCACTCACCGGTTGTACTGTGCCCTCGCTACGTTTCGGTGACTCTTCGTGGCCTTGGTCACGGTGAACTTCAACGGCAACAACCTGTTCAATTTTGTAAGAGACTTTTAATTTAGCTGCGAAATCCTTCATACGTTCCAGATCAATACTCCGAGTAAATTTTTTCCGTTTCTTCCCGTGACTGGTTACAGACCCAGCCTTCACACCCTTAGCCTTCACACCCCCAGCCTTCACACCCTTAGCCTTCACACCCCCAGCCTTCACACCCTTAGCCTTCACACCCCCAGCCTTCACACCCTTAGCCTTCACACCCCCAGCCTTCACACCCTTAGCCTTCACACCCCCAGCCTTCACACCCTTAGCCTTCACACTACCCCTACCCTTTCTATCATACCTTACTGAAGAGGGTGGAGTTGCCCTCTGCACAGACATTTCTACATCACTATCCTCCATTGTGTCATCCTCTACATCCAGTTGACAACCAATTACTTGTTCCATCCTCACCTCTAAGACTGACTAGCTCATCATTACAAAAAATAATATATAATGATTTCCCACGGTATGGTCAACCAGATGATCATTACCAAAATATAACATACAAGTAATGATATAATATGTAAGTATATACAAGTAATGATATATAAGCACATACCAAAATATAACGTATAAACACATACCAAAATATAACGTATAAGCACATACAAGTAATGATATAATATATAAGCATATACAAGTAATGATGCATGGCACAAGTAAATTATTTACTATTTATATATGTATCCAATAGGGGTACGTAACATTAGCCACCTGTGTGAGCCACCTGTGTGAGCCACCTGTGGGAGCCGCCTGTGTGAGCCACCTGTGTGAGCCGCCTGTGTGAGCCACCTGTGTGACCCGCCTGTGTGAGCCACCTGTGTGAGCCACCTGTGTGACCCGCCTGTGTGAGCCACCTGTGTGAGCCGCCTGTAAGAGTCACCTGTGTGAGCCACCTGTGAGAGTCACCTGTGTGAGCCACCTGTGTGAGCCACCTGTGTGAGCCGCCTGTGTGAGCCACCTGTGTGACCCGCCTGTGTGAGCCGCCTGTGAGAGCCACCTGTGTGAGCCACCTGTGTGAGCCACCTGTGTGACCCGCCTGTGTGAGCCACCTGTGTGAGCCACCTGTGTGACCCGCCTGTGTGAGCCACCTGTGTGAGCCACCTGTGTGAGCCACCTGTGTGAGCCGCCTGCGTGAGCCACCTGTGAGAGCCACTTGTGTGAGCTGCCTGCGTGAGCCGCCTGTGTGAGCCACCTGTGAGAGTCACCTGTGTGAGCCACCTGTGTGAGCCACCTGTGTGACCCGCCTGTGAGAGTCACCTGTGTGAGCCGCCTGCGTGAGCCGCCTGTGTGAGCCACCTGCGTGACCCGCCTGTGTGACCCGCCTGTGTGAGCCACCTGTGTGAGCCGCCTGTGTGACCCGCCTGTGTGACCCGCCTGTGTGAGCCACCTGTGTGAGCCACCTGCGTGAGCCACCTGTGTGAGTCACCTGTGAGAGCCACCTGTGAGAGCCTCCTGTGTGAGCTGCCTGCGTGAGCCGCCTGTGTGAGCCGCCTGTGAGAGCCACCTGTGTGAGCCGCCTGTGTGAGCCGCCTGTGTGAGCCGCCTGTGAGAGCCGCCTGTGAGAGCCGCCTGTGAGAGCCACCTGTGTAAGCCACCTGTGAGAGCCACCTGTGTGAGCTGCCTGTGAGAGCCACCTGTGTGAGCCACCTGTGAGAGCCACCTGTGAGAGCCACCTGTGTGAGCTGCCTGCGTGAGCCGCCTGTGAGAGTCACCTGTGTGAGCCGCCTGTGAGAGCCGCCTGTGAGAGTCACCTGTGTGACCCGCCTGTGTGAGCCACCTGTGAGAGCCGCCTGTGAGAGTCACCTGTGTGAGCCACCTGTGTGAGCCGCCTGTGAGAGTCACCTGCGTGACCCGCCTGTGTGAGCTACCAGTGTGAGCCGCCTGTGAGAGTCACCTGTGTGACCCGCCTGTGTGAGCCACCTGTGTGAGCCACCTGTGTGAGCTGCCTGCGTGAGCCGCCTGTGAGAGCCGCCTGTGTGAGCCACCTGTGTGAGCCACCTGTGTGAGCTGCCTGCGTGACCCGCCTATGTGAGCCACCTGTGAGAGCCGCCTGTGTGAGCCGCCTGTGTGAGCCACCTGTGAGAGCCGCCTGTGTGACCCGCCTGTGTGAGCCGCCTGTGTGACCCACCTGTGTGACCCACCTGTGTGAGCCACCTGTGTGAGCCGCCTGTTTGAGCCACCTGTGAGAGCCGCCTGTGAGAGCCGCCTGCGTGAGCCACCTGTGTGACCCGCCTGTGTGAGCCGCCTGTGAGAGCCGCCTGCGTGAGCCACCTGTGTGAGCCGCCTGTGTGAGCCGCCTGTGAGAGCCACCTGTGTGACCCGCATGTGAGAGTCACCTGTGTGAGCCACCTGCATGAGCCACCTGTGTGACCCGCCTGTGTGAGCCGCCTGTGAGAGTCACCTGTGTGAGCCGCCTGTGTGAGCCGCCTGCGTGAGCCACCTGTGTGAGCCGCCTGCGTGAGCCACCTGTGTGAGCCGCCTGTGTGAGCCGCCTGTGTGAGCCCCCTGTGTGAGCCGCCTGTGTGAGCCGCCTGTGAGAGCCACTTGTGTGAGCCACCTGTGTGAGCCGCCTGTGAGAGCCACCTGTGTGAGCCGCCTGTGTGAGCCCCCTGTGTGAGCCGCCTGTGTGAGCCGCCTGTGAGAGCCACCTGTGTGAGCCGCCTGTGTGAGCCACCTGTGTGAGCCACCTGTGTGAGCCGCCTGTGTGAGCCACCTGTGTGAGCCGCCTGTGTGAGCCACCTGTGTGAGCCGCCTGTGTGAGCCACCTGTGTGAGCCACCTGTGTGAGCCCCCCTGTGTGAGCCACCTGTGGGAGCCACCTGTGTGAGCCGCCTGTATGAGCCACCTGTGTGAACCACCTGTGTGACCCGCCTGTGTGAGCCGCCTGTGAGAGTCACCTGTGCGAGCCACCTGTGTGAGCCACCTGTGTGAGCCCCCTGTGTGAGCCGCCTGTATGAGCCGCCTGTGTGAGCCATCTGTGTGAGCCGCCTGTGAGAGCCACCTGTGTGACCCGCATGTGAGAGTCACCTGTGTGAGCCACCTGTGTGACCCGCCTGTGTGAGCCGCCTGTGAGAGTCACCTGTGTGAGCCGCCTGTGTGAGCCGCCTGCGTGAGCCACCTGTGTGAGCCGCCTGTGTGAGCCGCCTGTGTGAGCCACCTGTGTGAGCCGCCTGTGTGAGCCGCCTGTGAGAGCCACCTGTGTGAGCCACCTGTGTGAGCCGCCTGTGAGAGCCACCTGTGTGAGCCGCCTGTGAGAGCCACCTGTGTGAGCCGCCTGTGAGAGCCACCTGTGTGAGCCGCCTGTGTGAGCCACCTGTGTGAGCCACCTGTGTGAGCCGCCTGTGTGAGCCACCTGTGTGAACCGCCTGTGTGAGCCACCTGTGTGAGCCGCCTGTGTGAGCCGCCTGCGTGAGCCACCTGTGTGAGCCGCCTGTGTGAGCCGCCTGTGTGAGCCACCTGTGTGAGCCGCCTGTGTGAGCCGCCTGTGAGAGCCACCTGTGTGAGCCACCTGTGTGAGCCGCCTGTGAGAGCCACCTGTGTGAGCCGCCTGTGAGAGCCACCTGTGTGAGCCGCCTGTGAGAGCCACCTGTGTGAGCCGCCTGTGTGAGCCACCTGTGTGAGCCACCTGTGTGAGCCGCCTGTGTGAGCCACCTGTGTGAACCGCCTGTGTGAGCCACCTGTGTGAGCCGCCTGTGTGAGCCGCCTGCGTGAGCCACCTGTGTGAGCCCCCTGTGTGAGCCCCCTGTGTGAGCCGCCTGTGTGAGCCACCTGTGTGAGCCACCTGTGTGAGCCCCCTGTGTGAGCCGCCTGTATGAGCCGCCTGTGTGAGCCACCTGTGTGAGCCCCCTGTGTGAGCCGCCTGTATGAGCCACCTGTGTGAACCACCTGTGTGAGCCACCTGTGTGACCCACCTGTGTGACCCACCTGTGTGAGCCACCTGTGTGAACCACCTGTGTGAACCACCTGTGTGAGCCCCCTGTGTGAGCCGCCTGTATGAGCAGCCTGTGTGAGCCACCTGTGTGAGCCCCCTGTGTGAGCCCACTGTATGAGCCGCCTGTGTGAGCCACCTGTGTGAGCCCCCTGTGTGAGCCGCCTGTGTGAGCCGCCTGTGTGAGCCGCCCGTGGTTCACTACCAACTACCTTCTTATCCCTATCTCCAGACGCCACTCTGGAGATAGAGAAACTCTACTCCACCTCTCAAACCACTTGGGCTGGACGGTAGAGCAATGTCCTCGCTTCATGCAGGTCGGCGTTCGATCCTCTACCGTCCAAATGGCTGCGCCCGCCAAACACACGACTACGACGTTGCTACAACGTTCGAACAAGTTTTAACACCTAACAAGTTTTAACAAAAAGAAAATAAGGACAGTTACGTTGTTTGAAAGGTTGCCACCATTCCTTTCCCCTCGTCCCATCCCAAAGCCTTATCCAGACCCCTTCCACGTGTTATATAGTCGCAATGACTTGACGCTTTCCCTTAATACCTCCCTTCCCTTCTACCCCTCACACTGAATTTAATTTCCCAATGCCACAATTCCCCCCCCTCCCCCCCTTTACCTTCAACGGCATTCTCGGCGCCTCTCTGTGAATTACATCTCCCAAAGGATATTAAGGATAGAATTAAGGATATTTCCCCACCTATCCTTAAATTACTTACATCAACACCTTCCCATTCTCCCGTGAAGGGAGTGCATGAGCCGCCGCCTCGCTGTTCCCGCCTGTCTTGCCCTTCCGCACCCCATGAGACATAAAGCCCCAGATAACACAGTTTTTTTTACCCAACAGTGAGGCCCAGCCGCCCCTTGATCATTTTAGAAATATACGCTACAGGCACTCCGTGACTGTTAAAATTGTGAGGTTTTATAACTTGACCGTCAGGCACTGGGGCTGACCCACAGGCACTGGGGCTGACCCACAGGCACTGGGGCTGACCCACAGGCACTTGGGCTAACCCACAGGCACTTGGGCTGACTCACAAGCACTGGGGCTGACCCACAGGCACTGGGGCTGACCCACAGACACTGGGGCTGACCCACAGGCACTGGGGCTGACCCACAGGTACAAGGGCTGAACCTCAGGCTCTGGGGCTGACCCACAGGCACTGGGGCTGACCCACAGGCACTGGGGCTGACCCACAGGCACTGGGGGTGACCCACAGGCACTGGGGCTGACCCACAGGCAATGGGGCTGACCCACAGGCACTGGGGCTGACCCACAGGCACTGGGGCTGACCCACAGGCACTGGGGCTGACCCACAGGCACTGGGGCTGACCCACAGGTACAAGGGCTGAACCTCAGGCTCTGGGGCTGACCCACAGGCACTGGGGCTGACCCACAGGTACAAGGGCTGAACCTCAGGCTCTGGGGCTGACCCACAGGCACTGGGGCTGACCCACAGGCACTGGGGCTGACCCACAGGCACTGGGGATGACCCACAGGCACTGGGGCTGACCCACAGGCAATGGGGCTGACCCACAGGCACTGGGGCTGACCCACAGGCACTGGGGCTGACCCACAGGCACTGGGGCTGACCCACAGGCACTGGGGCTGACCCACAGGCACTGGGGGTGACCCACAGGCACTGGGGCTGACCCACAGACACTGGGGCTGACCCACAGGCACTGGGGGTGACCCACAGGCACTGGGGCTGACCCACAGGCAATGGGGCTGACCCACAGGCACTGGGGCTGACCCACAGGCACTGGGGCTGACCCACAGGCACTGGGGCTGACCCACAGGCACTGGGGCTGACCCACAGGTACAAGGGCTGAACCTCAGGCTCTGGGGCTGACCCACAGGCACTGGGGCTGACCCACAGGCACTGGGGCTGACCCACAGGCACTGGGGGTGACCCACAGGCACTGGGGCTGACCCACAGGCAATGGGGCTGACCCACAGGCACTGGGGCTGACCCACAGGCACTGGGGCGGACCCACAGGCACTGGGGCTGACCCACAGGCACTGGGGCTGACCCACAGGCACTGGGGCTGACCCACAGGCACTGGGGGTGACCCACAGGCACTGGGGCTGACCCACAGGCACTGGGGCTGACCCACAGGCACTGGGGCTGACCCACAGGTACAAGGGCTGACCCACAGGCACTGGGGCTGACCCACAGGCACTGGGGCTGACCCACAGGCACTGGGGCTGACCCACAGGCACTGGGGGTGACCCACAGGCACTGGGGCTGACCCACAGGCACTGGGGCTGACCCACAGGCACTGGGGCTGACCCACAGGCACTGGGGCTGACCCACAGGCACTGGGGCTGACCCACAGGCACTGGGGGTGACCCACAGGCACTGGGGCTGACCCACAGGCACTGGAGGCATGACACATTGATAACAATGCATTATAATATATATCAATCATGACAAGCTTTCACTGTTGTTCGCAATGGTCTCACATCACGTAATATGGGCCTCACATCACGTAATGTGGGCCTCACATCACGTAATGTGGGCCTCACATCCCGTAATGTGGGCCTCACATCCCGTAATGCGGGCCTCACATCCCGTAATGTGGGCCTCACATCCCGTAATGTGGGCCTCACATCCCGAAATATGGGCCTCACATCACGTAATGTGGGCCTCACATCACGTAATGTGGGCCTCACATTACGTAATGTGGGCCTCACATCACGCAATGTGGGCCTCACATCACGTAATGTGGGCCTCACATCACGTAATGTGGGCCTCACATCACGTAATATGGGCCTCACATCACGTAATGTTGGCCTCACATCACGTAATGTGGGCCTCACATCACGTAATGTGGGCCTCACATCCCGTAATGTGGGCCTCACATCACGTAATGTGGGCCTCACATCACGTAATGTGGGCCTCACATCCCGTAATGTGGGCCTCACATCACGTAATGTGGGCCTCACATCACGTAATGTGGGCCTCACATCACGTAATGTGGGCCTCACATCACGTAATGTGGGCCTCACATCACGTAATGTGGGCCTCACATCACGTAATGTGGGCCTCACATCACGTAATGTGGGCCTCACATCCCGTAATGTGGGCCTCACATCACGTAATGTGGGCCTCACATCCCGTAATGTGGGCCTCACATCACGTAATGTGGGCCTCACATCACACAATGTGGGTCTCACATCACGTAATGTGGGCCTCACATCACGTAATGTGGGCCTCACATCACGTAATGTGGGCCTCACATCACGTAATGTGGGCCTCACATCACGTAATGTTGGCCTCACATCACGTAATGTGGGCCTCACATCACATAATGTGGGCCTCACATCACGTAATGTGGGCCTCACATCACGTAATATGGGCCTCACATCACGTAATGTGGGCCTCACATCACGTAATGTGGGCCTCACATCACGTAATGTGGGCCTCACATCACACAATGTGGGTCTCACCTGTCTTCACTCACGTCGAGGTATGAGTCGAGTCGTTAACGACGAAACTACAACATTGCTGCAACATTCGAAGAGCTTGTAACACCTTCTAAGGAGCTGCCAGTCGAAGTGGGGAAGGGAATTGTACCCGCATCTGGAAAACTGGTTTCGTGTCAACGTTATTGACTGATTAGGTCGTTCCAAGTTAACCATCCACGAGTTGTAACAAGTATCTAACGCGCCATAAAAACTTTATAACAGGATTAACTTTGTAACAAGCTATAACAAGGTAACAATAGGGACCGTTAGGTTGTGTGCTTGCAAGGCGGAAGGGGTCTCGGGGAGCAGCCAAGTGTTCAGGAGGCTTCCGGCTATAAGGGCCGGATGGCACTGGAGCCAGATGGCACAGGAGCCGGATAGCACAGGAGCCGGATGGCACAGGAGCCGGATGGCACAGGAGCCGGTTGGCACAGGAGCCGGATGGCACTGGAGCCGGATGGCACAGGAGCTGGATGGCACAGGAGCCGGATGGCACAGGAGCCGGATGGCACTGGAGCCGGATGGCACTGGAGCCGGATGGCACTGAAGCCAGAAAACGCTTATCCAATTAAGATACTAAGGAACTTATCTAATGCCTTGAGGATTGACGAAAGATTACCGCCCCACCTTTGCCACCACAAGGACTTCCTCTTACCCTTCACAGACGGACCGCATCACCACCACCACAACCACTACCACAACCACAACCGTCACTGCCACCACAACCACTGCCACCACCACTACCACTACCCCCGCCACAACCACTGCCACCACCTTCACCACCGTCACATCCATCACAACCACTGCCACCACCGCAACCACCACCACCACCACCTCCACTACAACAACCACTGCAACCACCACCACCTCCACTAACCCCACTACCGCAACCACCACCACTGCCACCACTACTTGGACCAACACAACCCCCGGCCACCAACTGAGGTCCAAAAACACACACAATAGCTAATTACGTTTGCCCGTGAAAAAGCTTGTCCCCCCCCCTCTCTCTCTCTCTCTCTCTTCTCTCTCTCTCTCTCTCTCTCTCTCTCCCCCTCTCTCTCTCTCCCTCTCTCTCTCGCTCTCATAAAGCTGTTTCTAACACTTTACACTCAAAACTATTATTATTATTCGCATTCAACCTGCTCTCGCACAAGACAGCACATATATGACTTATTGCTTATAATCACTATTTTGCTTATAAATAAGTACATATGTGACATATTCCAAGTTATATTTTTTCAAGGCATTAACTTTTTCTCTCGGTTTTATTTAAAAACAGAGATTGTATACAAAATTTTACAATATCTTGAGTTACTTTACAATTTTTTTTAAATATTTTATTTTTGGTTTATTTTTTATAAAACTGTAATATCAATATAGGTATAGGTTCAGAACTAATTGTAATATCTTAACATACTAAGAAGGTTAGGTTAGGCTGTGGTTTTCTATTCAGCTTTTCAAGGTAAACTCAAATATTCACAATAAAATAGTATGTCACATATGCACTTATTCATAAGCAAAGTATTGACTGTAAGCAAGTGCGAGAACGGGTTGTTGCATTTGCTTTGTGTCAGTTAATGAGTAGATGTTTCTGAACAGTCTCATAAATAGACATACTATTTCCTACTTCACTATCACCTGGGCACAGAAATGCATAGTTGAGAGAGAGGAAAGGGCAAGGAATTATCAAGGGAGAGTGCCAAGCCATTACGACTATATAGCACTAAGTCAGGATAAGGATTTGGGATGGGACGGGGGTAAGGAATGGTGCCCAACCACTTGGACGGTCGGGGAGTGAACGCCGACCTACATGAAGCGAGACCGTTGCTCTACCGTCGCTACCGCCGATGGGATTCCAGCATTATGCCCAATTTGGTCGAATTTCGGTCAACAATGTCTGACTAATGCCTGCCGGACATGAACTCTCAACCGTTTGTATTGTGTTAAGTTGCACTTCATTTTGCACCATGCGTCCCAGTCAAGGAGCAGGTTGGCCCCAAAGACACCGCGAGCTCCAGCCGGACTGTGTCGAGTTCAGCACTTCCTGGGACAAGGCTGCTACGGAATCTCTACACTCAAAGTCCTACCGGCTCCTGTATCTCACCTCATCAAGTATGTAAATTTCACAAAGATACAAGTATCTCGTTTACTGAGCCACTCGTGAGTGTACATACGTACGTACGTACATACATACATACGTACATACATACATACATTACATACATACATACATACATACATACATACATACATACATACATACATAGCAACCAAAATTACTCCATAGCCATATAAGAAGGAAGATGTCGGTAAATGACCAAGTGACAAGACTGAGGAAAACAGAAGGGGCGTATACAGAAAGCGACAAGGAAATCTGCGAGGTACTGAATGCAAAATTCCATGGAGTGTTCACTACCGAGCCTGAGCAGCTCCCATTGTTAGAAGAGATTACCCAAGATGAAAGACTATCAGATATAGAGGTGACAGCAGAGGATGTAATGAAACAGTTGACAACACTGGATGCAAATAAAGCTGTTGGACCAGACAAAGTATCACCGTGGATACTTAAAGAGGCAGCGCAGGCTCTCAGCGTGCCTCTGGCAATGATCTTCAATGAGTCACTTATGTCGGGAGAATTGCCCAGTTGCTGGAAGAAGGCAAATGTCGTACCGATTTTCAAGAAGGGGGATAGGGAGGAGGCACTTAACTACAGACCCGTATCACTGACAAGCATCCCCTGCAAAATACTTGAAAGAATAATTAGGCTAAGACTTGTTGAGCACCTGGAGAGCATTGGGTTTGTAAACAAGCACCAACATGGGTTCTGGACAGGGAAATCATGCCTAACAAACCTTTTAGAATTCTATGATAAAGTAACAAGGATAAGGCAGGACAGAGAAGGCTGGGCAGACTGCATATTTCTTGACTGCCAAAAGGCCTTTGATACGGTACCGCACATGAGACTGCTATACAAACTTGAGAGGCAGGCAGGAGTAAGCGGAAAGGCCCTAGTATGGGTGAAGAACTACCTAACAGGAAGGAGCCAGAGGGTAATGGTAAGGGGCGAAAAGTCGGACTGGCGAACAGTAACAAGTGGAGTACCTCAAGGATCGGTGCTGGGACCAATCCTCTTTCTAATTTACGTAAATGATATGTTTACAGGAGTGGAGTCATACATGTCAATGTTTGCAGATGATGCAAAATTAATGAGAAGAGTTGTGACTGACGAGGATTGTAGGATCCTCCAAGAGGACTTAAACAGGCTGCAGAGATGGTCAGAGAAATGGCTACTGGAGTTTAACACCAATAAATGTAAAGTTATGGAAATGGGATCAGGTGACAGGAGACCAAAGGGACAGTACACAATGAAGGGGAACAGCCTACCTGTAACGATTCGAGAAAGAGACCTGGGAGTGGATGTGACACCTAATCTAACTCCTGAGGCACATATAAATAGGATAACGACAGCAGCGTACTCTACACTGGCGAAAATTAGAACTTCATTCAGAAACCTAAATGAGGAAGCTTTTAGGGCGCTTTACACTGCCTACGTGAGACCCGTCTTAGAGTATGCCGCGCCATCATGGAGCCCCCACCTGAAGAAACACATAAAGAAACTGGAGAAGGTTCAGAGGTTTGCGACGAGGCTTGTCCCAGAGCTACGAGGGATGGGATATGAAGAGCGGCTGAAGGAACTGAACCTTACGACACTAGAGAAAAGAAGGGAGAGAGGAGATATGATAGGGACATATAAAATACTCAGGGGAATTGACAAAGTGGAAATAGATCAAATGTTCACACGTAATAATAACAGAACGAGGGGACATGGGTGGAAACTGGAAACTCAGATGAGTCACAGAGATGTTAGGAAGTTTTCTTTTAGCGTGAGAGTAGTGGAAAAATGGAATGCACTTGGGGAACAGGTTGTGGAAGCAAATACTATTCATACTTTTAAAACTAGGTATGATAGGGAAATGGGACAGGAGTCATTGCTGTAAACAACCGATAGCTAGAAAGGCGGGATCCAAGAGTCAATGCTCGATCCTGCAAGCACATATAGGTGAGTACATATAGGTGAGTACATACATACTCATACACACAGCAAAGATAACTAGAGGCGAGCATTTACATAGCGAAGAGCATAATCACGACACCATATGATCAAAGGTAGTTGAGGGCCAGACCCTAGTTGGTTTACCAGCTGCGGTGCCCATGCGCCTCACCCGCTTGTCTATACCACTTTGGCAATACTAATTCATTCTACCACTTGACTCTGCCACTTGGAAGCCTCCATCTTGGCTTTACCTCTCGGCCACTACCACACAACAATAAGCCAGTCAGATACTATTTCCAAAATGGAAGCAGAGACGAAGGCAGGAGTGGATACTTCCATGGCTAGTCTCTGTCTCATGGCTAGGCTTGTTTGTGTCCCTGAGCCTATTTCTTTCACCTTGTTTTACTATGTTTTCTCTCTCCCTCACACTATCCTTCTCTCTCCTGCTCTTCTCCCCTTTTCGTTCCCTCTCCCTCCCTCCCTCTCACTGATGCCCGGCCGCTCATTATATATCCCAGAGACTGGGACTCCAGGCTGGTGGAGAGCATTGTGACTCGCGTTAGTTGTGTTTTCAATTATAATTCATGGAGCTATTCACCACGTTGTCATCATCTTTCTCCTCTCTCCTATTACTACTACTCCTCCTTCCTCCTCCTCCTCCTCCCAGTACTACTACTACTAATCGCCGTTCTTCTCCCCTAATTTTTGCACAGGCAATTTCTGTGATTACAGTTGGTTTATCTGAAGATTGTTCGGGTCCGATGTCTGTTAGTTTATATCTTCTTGAATTTTGTTTACTGGATATGTTGCATGCGTGTGTGTGTGTATGTTTATCTAATTCTCTGTCTCTTTTTGTCTCTTCGCTGTTTGCTTGACTCACTCTCTCTCTGGCAATGTTTGAAATGTGTTTCTTGAAAAATTTACTTTTCCCACTAAGATTAACGCCCACTATGAATCCCTTACGGGTTATTCTTGCGTGAGCTGCCAGTCGAAGTGAGGAAGGGAATTGTACCCACATCTGGAAAACTGGTTTCGAATCAACGTTATTGACTGATTAGGTCAGTTCCAATGTCAACCATCCACCGATTACTCCAGGTCAACGGTGTTGCAAAGCAAAAACCTTTGGTAGCTTATTTGGAATGTCAGTTACTGCAATAGGCGTAGTGGTATGTGGAATGCAACAGAGGTGGAATGTTACTTCAACTTTACCACCTAGCTTACACCGAAGACTCCTATTACGAGTTTTGTTGCAACCGTAACCATTGAGGCAAGCCAAACTGGCCTCACTTTTATCTAGTAGAGGGGTCAAGGTAACCTATTACCCCCATCAACCCCCATCCTCCCCCTCCCCCCATCCCCCTTCCCTCACACACCAGCTCGTTCTCCGTTTAATCCCCAACGTCACTAAACTGTTGTACTAAATTGCCAAACCTAACCTACCCGAGGAGCTACGAACTTTTGTGCCAACCACAACAGTTTATTATTTTATATATTTGCTTTATTATTTTAAGTATTTGAGTAATGCAAAAATCGTTTTAAATTCCCTGGGTCATCAACGTTCCTCCAACACACAGCTTGAGACCTGTTTAAAATTATAGGCGTTATAAATGCTCACCAGGTTGGTATCGTGCGTCGTTATCTTGAAGTTATCTTGAGATGGTTTCATGACTTTAGTGTCCTCGCGGCCCGGTCCTCGACCAGGGCTCCACCCCCAGGAAGCAACCCGTGACAGCTGACTAGCTCCCAGGTACCTATTTACTGCTAGGTAACAGGTGCCTCAGGGTGAAAGAAACTCTGCCTATTTGTTTCCGCCTCCACCGGGGATCGAACCCGGAACCTTATTACTACGAATTCGAAGCGCTGTTCACTCAGCTGTCAGGCCCCTAGAGAGAGGAGAGAGACGGCTGTTACACAGAAGAGCTTCTGGGGCCAGATTCACGAAGCAGTTACGCAAGCACTTACGAACCTGTACACCTTTTCTCAATCTTTGGGGCTTTGATTACAATTCTTAAACAGTTAATGAGCTCCGAAGCACCAGGAGGCTGTTTATAACAATATCAACAGTTGATTGGCAAATTTTCATGCTTGTAAACTGTTTAATAAATGTAATCAAAGCCGTCAATGGTTGAGGAAAGTAAGTAAGTAATTATCAATAGAAGGCACCAAACTGGGAAGGCTATGTAGCACCATCAAATGTGCGGGATAATCAGAGGGCGCTAAATATCACCAAGGATGCCAAACGAGAACAAAAACGCATAAGGCTAACGATATCAAAAGTATCCGAGTCGCCAAGAATTCTATCGAGGGACAAGCGACCGCGGGGGACAGTCGGAAAACAAGACACATGCTCGTCCTGGAAGTCAAGACATTCAACAAGGATATGTACGACCGTAAGAGGGACAATGCAATTCGGACAATAAGGAGCAGGGCGGCGCTCCATTAAGTGACCGTGAGTTAAACGGGTATGGCAAATACGTAACCTAGCCAGAGCCGATTCCCACCGCCGGTTACGGTGGCAGGAGGAAGGCCACCGAGACACACAACTCATAAGAGTACGCAGTTTGTTACCAAGAACAGAAGACTAACAACTCTGCCATCGGGCAAGGATGGAGGCATGAATAACTGGGTAAAAGTCAGAATAAGGAACACCTTTATGGGAGATGGGACAAGTGCGGATAGCGTCCTTAGTAGCAGCATCCGCACACTCATTTAAAGAGACACCAACATGGCTGGGAACCCAGCAAAACGCAACCGACTTAAATTTACTGGAGATAAGAAACAGCCAGTGTTGAATCTCGATGACCACAGGGTGGACTGGATTAAAGGACCCTAAAGCCATGAAGGCACTACGAGAATCAACTACTACCACGAAGGAGGATTGCCCTGGGGAAAGCAAGAGACGAAGAGTATAGAGAATAGCACAGAGTTCTGCTGTGAAGATGCTAGCCTCCGGAGGAAGGCGACACATATAAGTGTGGTCAGGAAAAACAACAGAGTAGCCCACACCGTCAGCAGACTTTGACCCATCGGTGAAGATGGGGAACGGAGTGGGAGTGAGAAGAAAAGTGCTCAAGGAAGAGGCGTTTCAGAACTGTAGGAGGGGTAAAAGCTTTAGTGATGTGTGTCAGAGAAGTACAAAATTTGGGAAGGGGGACCCTCCACGGGGGCAAGGAAGGAACAATACGAGGAGAAACATTAGTAAGACGAACCGAAAGAGAATCTTGTAAGCGAAATAAACGGACAGAAAGAGGAAGGAGGTGAAGAGGAACAGGAACTACAGGAGGGGTAAAAGTCAAAGCACAACAGAGGCGAGAGTGAGGATGCTGTAAGGATTGCACAAGATAGCGAAGACTGTAACGATCACGGCGATCCTGGAGAGACAGAAAGCCAGTGTCAGCGTACAAACTGAGGGTAGGAGTTGAACGGAAAGCACCAGAGCCGAGGCCCAACCCAGTATGGTGCAAAGGATCAAGACGGCGAAGAGAAGAAGGAGAAGCAGAAGAGTATGCAGGGCAACCATAATCGAGCTTAGACACGACGAGAGAGGATTGCAAATAAGAGGAGCGTGCACCTATCTGCTACCCAAGAAGTATGGGACAAAACCTTAAGGAGGTTAAGGGCCTTAGAGCATTCAACACGGAGGTAAGAGACATGGGGCGACCAAGACAAACGAGCGTCAAAGAATAACCCCAAAAGCTTCGTGGAATCTTTGTACTCAAGGGGATGACCATAAAGTGACAAAGAGGGACGAAGAACGACCTGCTTCCGAGTAAAAGTCATGGCACAAGTCTTAGTAGTAGAGAACTTGAAGCCATGATTGGTGGCTCAAAGTGACACGGCATCAATCGTAAGTTGAAGCCGCCGTTGAAGGAGAGGCGAATCATCACCTCGACAGCAAAGAGTAAAATCATCAACATAAAGAGCGGAGAAGATGCCAGAAGGAAGGGAGGAAAGGAGACCATTGAGGACAACCAGAAAAAGAGTAGTACTCAGAACACTACCTTGGGGCACACCTTCATACTGCCGAAAAGAAGCAGAGAGAGTGGCACTCATCCTGACTTGAAAGGTACAATGAGAGAGAAAGCTTTGAAGGAAGAGAGGGAGATTACCACGGAGGCCAAAAGAACGAAGTTGGGACAGAATATGATATCGCCAAGTGGTGTCGTAAGCCTTTTCCAGGTCAAAAAGGACAGCAACAACGGAGGTCTTCGCAACAAAAGCAGTACGAATATAGACCTCCAAGTTCACCAGGACATCAGTCGTGCTGCGGCACTAGCGAAAACCAAATTGAGAAGGAGAGAGGTGGTGATTGTGTTCCAAGAACCACATCAGACGGACATTTACCATACACTGAAACAGCTTGCAAACACAACTCGTGAGAGCAATAGGGCGGAAGTCCTTAGGGGACGTACCGAGAGACCCTGGTTTCCGAATAAGGAGTACAACGGCATCGAGCCAGTCCTCAGAGACGGACGACGATTCCCAGACCTGGTTATACAGATTCAGTAAATACTGAAACGTGCACGAAGGGAGATGGCGAAGCATCTCATAATGAACATCATCCGAGCCCGCTGCCGTAGATCCACAGAGGACCAGGGCAGACTGAAGTTCAGAAAGAGAGAAAGGATCGTTATAGGGAAGGCGGAGAAGAGTGTGGAAATCTAAAAGATAAGATTCAAGAACAGGCTTACGAAGAAGGAAGGATTGAGGAAGATGAAAACCAGAGCTAACAGAAGAAAAGTGGGAACCCAGTTCGGCCGCGACCTTCACTGGATCCGCCACAAGAGTCCCACGGAGGTGGAGAACCGGCGAGACATCTGGAACGAACTTGCCCGCAATCTTGCGGATCTTCTTCCAGATCTGCGGTAGAGGAGTATCGGACGTAATGGTGGAAACATAAGATTTCCAACCTTCACGTTTAGCAGTACGGATGGCCCTATGGGCCACCGCACTTGCCTTCCAAAACAGAATAAAGAATCAGCCGTCTGCCAGGGGCGGTGTTTTTTTTCCAGGCTGCACGCTTACAGCGGACAGCCCGAGCACAGTCCGCATTCCACCAGAGAACACACTTCCATGTACCCCGGGAGGAAGAGCGATGGATAGAGCTGAGGGCAGCGTTGAAGACAGTGTCATAAAAAAGGAGGAGGGTGCGAGGAAGAGGCAGAGAGGAGAGGTCAGAGAGAGTAGCGCGGAGTGTAAATAGGCACCAGTCAGCCATGGCAAACTGCCACCTAGGGAAGGAAAGGGGAGGGTGGAAAGAGAAAAAGGAAACGAGGATGGGGAAATGATCACTGTTATGGAGGTCATCAAGAACCTGCCACGTGAAATCTAAGTAGAGGGACGACAAGCAGAGAGAAAGATCAAGACAGGAAAGGGTGCGAGTTCGAGAGTCCACATGAGTGGGCTCACCAGAATTCAGAAGAGATAGAGATGAAGCGAGGACGAACGGTTTGAGAAGACGGCCTCGGGTGTTTGTCAGAACATCACCCCAGAGAGAATGTCGACAGTTGAAATCACCCAAAAGGAGCACCGGCTCTGGCAAGGAGTCCAGGAGGTGCTTAAGATCAGGGCGGGAAAGAGGGACATTTGGAGGGAGATAAATGGAACAGACTGTATACCATTTACCCACAAAAACACTGGCAGCAGAACAATGAATAGGGGACGGAAGAAGTAGGGGGACGAAAGGAATATCAAAACGAATTAAGAGAGCAGTATAGTTATGGGCCCCAGCAAGAGCTGGGGGGGGGGGAGCAAGGAAGGAATAACCACGAAAGTGACCAGGACGAGCACCAAGCATTGGTTCCTGGAGACAAACACAAAGTTTTGTAAACTGTGTAATTAGAAGTTGGAGTTCATGGAAGTTGGCATAAAATCCACGAATATTCCACTGAAGAATAGACATTATCAAAGAGAAAGGACAGTAACAGAGAACAAGAAAGAAATTAAGGGAAAGAGGAACACAGTTTATTAAAGGATCTCAGGATCAGGGTCAGGATCAGGGTCAGGAGCAGGGTCAGGATCAGGGTCTGGATCAGGAGCAGGGTCGGCAAAATCAGGGTTAGGGGGCATGGGTAAACTTAGTAAGGAGAGAGGGAAGGGAGCGAGAGAACAGACCAGAGGCGGACTGACGGGGTCCGGAGAAGGAAGGAGACAACTGAGAGGGGGAGGCAAGGACAGTTGGAGGAGGGGGGGCAGAAATCAGGGAGTGCACCTCAGGAAGGGCAGCAACAGAGAGGGAATCGGCGGCGGAAGAAACCTCCAAATCAGAGACAGGGGGGTTCGACTACTGAAATGGGAGGGGATGTAGTGACAGAGTCAGAGGGAGGGGGCGAGGAAGAAAGCGAAACCTTCTTACCCGCCGGAGAGGAAGAAGGAGAGGAGCCAGGCCTACGTTTCTGGCTCAAGGAGACAGGCGTGCCAGTAACAATGTACCGGGCGACAGACTCAATGGTCTCAGCAGGAGAAGAGGAACGAGACCGAACAACACGAAGATTGCTGGGAGGATGATGGATATCAGCCTGGATAGACAGGTGGCGCGGAGGGTCAAGAGACTGGGGGGAGGGTCGGGAAGAAAGAGTGGGGGGAGATGGGGAAGAAGACAAAGGAGATATGGCAGACTGGGTAGGAAGGGGGGAAATCCCAGATGGAGAACCGGAAGGAAGACCATCTGGGACAGGAGACAAAGGAATAGGGGAGGAGGTGGTGGGTGTGGTCATGTTTAAGGCCTGGAAACGGTTGTGAGACTGAGGAAGACGGGAAGGACGAGGAGAGATAGAATGCAACACACGAGTGTAGGAGACGCCCGCGAAAGGGGCGTGACGACGAACTTGGCGTCTCGCTTCAGGAAAAGACAGACGATCACGGTGCTTCAAGTTGAGGACGGCTTCCTCGAGTTTGTAGTGCATACACGAGCGTGAGAAGGTAGGGTGGGCTTCACCGCAATTGAGGCAGCGAGCTTGGGGAGAAGTACACTCAGACTTAGAATGACTATCGTCCCCACACAAAGGGCACAGATACACATTACCGGTGCATTTGAGGACACCGTGCCCGAACTTCCAACACTTATTGCATAGTCTAGGAGAGGGAATGTACTCCTGAACGGAGCATCTGGCACCAGCAAGAATAATAGAGGGCGGAAGGGTCCTACTATCAAAGGTGATTTTTACAACTCGAAGGGGCTGACGGCGATGACCACGAGGGGGTCGAGTAAACGTGTCCACCTGGAGGACAGAATGGCCTTGGGCTTCGAGGATATGTTTAATATCCTCATGGCAATCGTTGAGGTCCCGAACACCAGTTGCAACATGGTGCGGGAGGAGAACAGTGCCAACACTGGCATTTAACCGAGCGTTCTTGAAGACCCAAACAGGGGTCTCTCCAATGCAGGACAAAGCAGCTAAGCGAGTAGCTGCATCCTGAGAAGGAGCAGCGACGACACGTGTACCGTAACTGGTGGAGTTAAAAGTAAAAGAGGCATCTACTGAATCAACAAGGTGTTTATGGAGGGAGAAATCGTCAGGAGGAGTAGAATCCAGATGGTGGAGATCAAAGTATTTAGCCCACGTAGCGGGACCAAACAAGGCGTTGTAAGTAGTATTACGGGAAGGGATCGTGCGAGTGCGGCCGTGCCGGGAACGGCATTGAGAACCCCCGGAGTTCATGAGGGTAAAAGGCGCAGTAGTCACAATGAGAGACGGAGCCGTGCCAGAGGACGAGGTGGTCACCACTGGGGAGTCGGCCCTATCGCAGAGGAGGGAGGGGAGCTGAGGGGAGTAGTCAGGTCGTCGGGGCCCAATGCAGCAGGGGCTACAGGGCCTGGTCTTCCAACACAGTCCGACTCGGGGGCTTGGTCGCCCACCCCACGAATCTGAGAAAATACAAGGGAACCATTATCAGCCATGAAAACGAGGAAAAACTTTCATTCATGAATGTGCCCCCACACCCACCATGGAGCCACAATTAGAGGCAGGACACCCAACAAGAAGCTATCGCCGATCTTGCCGGGGCCCCCCAGGGGTGCGTCGTGAGTCTACGCCCCACAAACACCACCTTAAGAATCGTGAATCAATAAAAGGGTCCCCTCGCTCGAGACGTTGGGTACTACAGTTCTACGGGTGCAAGAGTATGCCTCCTCAAACACCCGAGCGTCAAAACAAAAGAAGGTCGAAAGAACAATCAAAACAGGCAAAAGGTCGGCAGGAAATGACAATTTGATAGGAGAAAAGGGGGGAGAAAAAGAAACACGAGTAAAAGGAAAAGGGGCCTGGCAAAATTGGTAAAGGCAGCAGCAGGAGCATAAGGCTGCAAAAGGACAGAGGACTGACTCACGGAGCATCACACTCCGGCAGCGGTCCACCAAGCCCCCTCATGGCGACAACGAGCCAGACAGTGAGGGAGTGGTTGAGGAAAGATGTACACGTTCGTAAGTACTTGCGTAACTGCTTCGTGAATCTGGACCCTGGTCAATATCTTAGCCCATTCTCAGGTTAGACTTGTTCATGATGCTTCCGTTTCCAAACTTGAATTCACACATTTTCTCTTAATAAAAATAAATATTTGCTCATAAATTAATATTATCAAACATTATAATTACGTGTATTGTTAGGCCTATGGTTAGTTGTGTGTTTTGGTTTCGTTAATTATTATTTCCAGTATCTGGAAGAAGTGTTATAGAGATGCAGTTTAAACATAGGAAATTAATAAAATAGTGTTCAAGAACATTTGGAACGCAATATACATAACCAGTTATGAGTCATGTCTCAAAGTGCTTTTCATACCTAAACAGATGGAGGCAACTGTCCAGTATTTATTAAGAATGGTCAACAGTAGTTAGAGAACAGCTTGACACGACACAGTACGAGCTGGAAATGCATGAAGGAACTCTCGAGTGAAAGCTTCGAACATCCTCAGGATGTTCCAATGTACTATTCTGACAATATATTTTTATTTTATTTTATTTTTACATGCGTACATGCGAATAAATACAATAAAACAAGAACAAACAAACAGATCACAAACACAAATACAAAAGCACAAAACAAAGAAAGACAAATACACTAAATACCGGCCTGAAGGGCCGACAACAAAAACACAACAATGAGCATAAACACAATGGAACACAGTAAAAATGAACAACAATACAATACGGTTGGGTAATGGAAATAAACACAAGAAAACTACACAAAGTACAAAATCACAAAAACACAGAAAATACCGGCCTGAAGGACCAACAACAACAAACAAACACAATGCAAGATAGTAGAAAAAGAACAGTGCAAGACTTGTCATTCAAATTTAAGCGTACAGGCACGCATGCATAAGGCAAACAGATTACAATAATAAACAAAGGCACAAAGTTATAAAGAACAATGGCACAATGGTAGAAATTACAAATGCACAATTTAAATTACAAAGGCACAAATTTATAAATTACCAAATACACAAAAGATCGGCCTGAAGGGCTGACAACAAAAGCAATAAGCACAGCAGTACAATGACAAAATACCGGCACCCGCACCCAACAGCCCAACCCGTGAAACAACACAAAACAAGCCAACTGGCCCCGAAAACCACACAGAGAGGTACAAATACATAACTACAACAAATTAAATAAAATACTCCCACACACGCATGCACACACGCATGCACCCACGCACACAAACGGACACAACACATAGCACACACACAAAAAAAATCACTTAAAAGGAGGAAACTCGTCAGTGGGAGGCGAATATTTCCCAGGAAAATCACGCAGAGGATATTCCTGCTTATAAGCTTCCCACACTAAGTACTCCCTGTCGGTAGGACAACGATCCCCCTGCTTCAGGGGGGTGTGCATAAACTCGGGAACCACCAGATCATGTGGAAATGGCAGCACCCGGAGCTGGGTGGCAGAAGTCGCATAACGAGGTAAGGCAGAGTGAAGGGAGGCAGAAGACACAAAAAAAGCGGATGCAGACCTCTGAGACGGCCCCGCCGCCGGACACACAGGAGAAGACAACGAAGGCTGCCGAGACGGCAACCCCACACCCGACACCGCAGGAGACCCAGTAGAGACGGCCGGAGACTTGAGTAGTGGCAAAACTGCCGCTGATGAACCAGGGGACAAAACTGGGGCCATGGAACCCCCCAGAGCGAGTAGTCTTCTTTAACGCCACCACCAGGTCACTACGCTCACCAGCAAGAGGAACCACCCCCCACGCAGAACTGGAACCATCCGACGCAGCCGACGCACCGGAAGCAAGCTCCACAGGCACCTCACTAAAAGAAACATTGACACTGGCAGCCGCAGGCACATGGACCTCCGCCACCACCGAGGAATGCGACACAACCGGAACCTCACCACTGTCACTGGAAGACCCACCATCGTCGAATTCTCCCGCATCAGCCCAATCAGAAGATCTCCGGGAACGCTTGGGCACCAGCCGCACATCATCAGAGCCAGATGTTGACCCAAAGACCCAGCCAACATAAGCCGGGCGAACTAATGCTCTCCGCAGGACGGCAGCCTCCTCAACCATATGGGGAACCAGGTCGAGCTCAGTAGGAGGGCCGACAGCCACCCCACCACCCAGCACAGCCTGGGCACATGGCGAGGGTGCAGTGACAGGCACCACAGACAAGAACAGAAAGACGGGGGAGCCGTGAAGACTGGAGCCGGTAGAACCACGGGAGTATCCAGGACACCTACCGGGGCAGGACGAACATCCGACGGCGACACAACCTCCTGAGAAAAGGTAACCCCACCAGTTAACACAGCCTCTGGAGGTGGGGCGACATCAGCAGGAGGCGACACACATGGCACGGCAGCAGCTAAAGAGTCATCCACATCCACAGCCACCGAATCCTCCTCCACAGGGAACCGCGGGAAATCCTCCTCACGGAAGAGGTTGACGGGCGGGACGGCAGGTTCAGAGCATCCAGCAGCATGATGGCCCAAGAGGCCATAACGATAACACGTACGGGGTTGACGAGCATAAAACACCCGAACAGAACACCCCAGAAGCTTCACTTGAGATGGAATGTCTGCCCGCAGCCTTAATCCTAGGGTGCGAATATTTGACCGCACACCCTTTAGTGGACCCGAGGAGAGCAGGTCCCGAGAGAGCACACTGACGACCGCTCCAAACTGGCCGAAATACCGCCTCAGCAGCCCCTTCGGAAATTCCAGGAGCACCCCATGCACTTTTACATAAGTGACGGCACCACTGTGATCGGAGACAGTCACAGTGCCTGCATCTTCGAGCAGGGGCAATATCTGCCCCTTGTAACGACGTAAAAACGCCCTATGCACCTCCTCCGTCGTTAGTTTAACAATCACCCTACAGGCAGTCACCAGCTCAACGCCATAAATATCCCCCACAGGGACCCGCAGCATGTCACACAGCACCAATCCCATCTCAGGATATCTCGCTCAAGCAGAAAACTCGAGGCCTATAGACTGGGCACGCACAACAGGGACTGAAACATGGGGGAGCCCCCATGGCGCCGACACGCCAAACTGCACCCACCCCTTCGCAACTCCAGGCAGAAACTGGCAGATCAGGCGAGCATGTCTGAACCCCATGGTGGCCAACAAGGCAATCCAGACAATACATTGACAGAATAGTATATGCGTGTCCTTATATACGAGGCCCCCCCCCCCCCTCATTAACAATGGCCAACTGTTCGTTAATCCACACCCACTGTTTGTGATTGAAAGACACTTTCCACACGGCTCAAATGATTACATTCGAGCTGTTATTGGGCATAAATACACTCTCTTCCAGGATTCGAATCACACCTCTCTATATGCCGGGAGCCGGCCAGCCGAGCGGACAGCACGCTCGACTTGTGATCCTGTGGTCCAGGGTTCGATCCCGGGCGCCGGCGAGAAACAATGGGCAGAGTTATTTTCACCGTATGCCCCTGTTACCTAGCAGTAAAATAGGTACCTGGGTGTTAGTTAGCTGTCACAGGCTGCTTCCTGGGGGTGGAGGCCTGGTCGAAGACCGGGCCGCGGGGACACTAAAGCCCTGAAATAATCTCAAGATAACCTCAAGATGCTTCACCCACGTATTAAAACCACCTTGCAGACGAGGAGTCACAATAACGTGGCTGAAATATGTTGACCAAACCACACACACTAGAAAGTGAAGGGACGACGACGTTTCGGTCCGTCCTGGACCATTCTCACAATCGACTTGAAAATGGTTCAGGACGGACTGAAACGTCGTCGTCCTTTCACTTAATAGTGTGCAGTTTGGTCAACAAAACCACCTTGCCTAACCCAACCTATGCCAAACTATACAATAAACTATAATATACATTAATACTTATTTATATTCGAATAAAAGTAAGTAATTATCTTAAGAAGGTGCCAAGCTGGGGAGACTATGTTCGAATAAAAATGTGAGTAACATAATAAGTTGAAATATACCAATGGGTCTTTGTGGTCGGTGGCAGCGTTGATGAACACAGCTCGAGGATGAGTTAGTCTGTCTACACAGACAAGTGTCTCCACCTTCTCGGTGTATGTACACTAAAAGTAACCTATAGTTCAAGACAATGCCCCCGGGTGTACTGGACAATGAAGTGTACTTGATGGCTGGTCAAGTAAACTCTTGTGGTGGCCTAAACGACCCTCCAGAGGATGAGAGGCCTTAAGCCCAACGCTCAACCAGAACATGCGAGGCAGTAACACAACACGAGAAAAAGTTACAGCCCCGCTCTATTGCCAGGTAAGTCCACTACGGGCTCACCATAGCCCGTGCTACTTGGAACTTTTTTTCGTAGTAGGTGCATCTAAAACGACAACAACGCAACACGACCTCATCAACACTGGCCAAATGATTGTTTATTCAGCCACCGTCCGCCCAAGTTAATGAATACGAAACACACGACTCGCAACTGATGGCGTTTGAACTATTCCCAAAGAGTGCTTCGTTCACTTCCTATGTTTAGTCCTAACTCTCTGAATCCATATGCCAGCCCAAACCCCATAAAGGCTAAATGCTCGTTAATCCAGCCACCAAATCCGCTAGATTAACGTGGATTTGCTCATTGTTTATGACGACGGGCTGCACGGCTCAGCTGATGACGTTCCAACTTTTTCCGAACAGTGCTTCGCTGACGTTCTCTGTTCGAATCGCTCCTCTATAAATGCTTCACTCATGTACTATAACTACAAATAAATGCCAGAAGAACCTAAACACCTACCCTAATATAGGCTTAATTATACACCAAATTCTATCTTATAATAATTTATATAAGAAACTATACATTTTTAAAAGACTGTTAAAAATTGATATATGCGTCTTTGGGGTCGATCGTTGAATGGCCGAGCAAGTGTGATAATGGATTGCAATAATGGTAGGGCCAGAAACATGGTACATTCGAGTCACTGCTAACAGGTGCTGGAGCGTAGTGCAAGCAGCTCACTGAGTGCACATGGAGGAGAGTCTTGCGTTCAGTTCGGCTCTGTCCGACTGGGGCTGACATGGAAGAACAATTTCAGCCATAATCAGAACACAGGGTCGCGTCTGAATGACAATGTGCTTGTACCAAATACCAGAACACAGGGTCGTCTGAGTGCCAATGTGCTTGTTCGAAATATCAGCACACGGGGTCGTCTGAGTACCAAAGTGCTTGTACGAAATATCAGAACACAGGGGGCGTTTGAGTGCCAATGTGCTTGTTCGAAATACGGACAACTCCAGCAGCGTTTGTATCAGCTTGACTCTGTACGAAACTACGACTCACAGCGGGTTTCATTAACTCTCATGTCTACTGGAAACGACCCTAAATCAACCACGTAACTAAGACAGCATCCCGACCCTAACA